>NC_061508.1:116884918-117184918 GCF_022539505.1 Lolium rigidum | reverse complement strand
AGGTAGGAGGCGCATGGGCATCCCAGAGTGGAGGCTTTGCAGAGAGGAGGAGAGAAGCAGCAACGTGGTCATAGAATTCCCTTTTGTGGGGCGGGGGGGGGGGGGGGAGGAGGTGGTGGTCGTGTGGGGAAGGTGTATGCGTGATGTCACATGGATTCTTTCCCAATATCACGTAACATGGATCCCATCACAGGAAATCAGAAAGATTGATACATGAAAACTCGTGGATTCAGACCCCCAAAAGGCCAGTCGGCTGACCTGGGATGTTCACGAGGTAAAATATTAGTATAAGGGCAGTCATACAAACCAAATGAGCCATTATATTTATATAACTCTATTCGATGAATGAAAATGTAATCATCCTAGCCATCCAACTACGGATATCTAAGTTCTGTAATTCTCTACAACATTATGCATGCCTAAAATATTCTTACAATACCTAAGTATCTTACTCTAGAATTCAACGTGATTTTAGAGGTTTCTCTAAATATCTTCTACCTTGATAATTCTTGGAGCTTACGGAAATAGATATCCTCGTCATGTATGATACTCCAACATATTTTGTAAGATCCTTGTAACTTTCTCAACATTTCTATAATCTTCTAGAATATCTCAAGCATGCATTTATTACTTTCCAAACATATAAACAACCGTTAATGAGTTGTACCATACTATGCAAAGAGAAGTAAGCAGTCAAGACGTTTGTATATGCAAAACTCGAAACTAAATGCTTAGCTTTTCATGTTAAATTGTGTTGTTACAAAAAAATCAGTTTATCTCATGTTTAAATCAATACCCTCCACAGGACTCCTGTCACGAACTTTGAATCTATGTCGAGCCTGAACTTTGTAGTAAGAAAAATGTCCAAGTAGCTCGTACATCATTTATTACCTCAAATCAGATATTGATTTCCTTTGTAGATTGCTCAAATAGATGACTAGGAATTTCTACAAACACCAAGGACAGAACTAGATAACATACCTTATTAAGAAAATAATTCATTGAATTATATGGAGAATAATAGATCCATGGAATTCTCAAGCGCTCATGAGTTTAGAAAACCTCATGCATATTATTTATGTTGAGTGATGATTGGAGTAAATTTTGAATTAAGAAGTAATTTTGAACGAAATTAAAATACATAGAAAGGCTCTACATGTGCAGCAGGATTCATTCAATCATGTTCACATACTAGGATGCATTGGCGCGGCGGCACGCCGCGCCCGTGGTAGAACCTTTTTAGCATGCGTGGTTAACTTTCTTAGTTCTTTTGAGTGTTTGCGGAACGGTGACAATTGAGAAATATAGTAGGATAAATTTTGTATACCGATCTAGACATTTGTTTGAAGTAAGATAAGCTAGGTGATATAAAGGGACGACATTAAGAAAGAGGATAATATTTACACTGGATTACATGGTGGATAGTACTGTGTTAGACGATACCGACAAATATTTACACCGGACTGAGAGACAGGATGCCTATACATGTTCCTGTTGGAGTGAGCGAAACTGCATTGGTGCGTATTCCTACTATTGAGCCAAACAATGTTGATGTTTATTCGTACTGGCACTGAGCTAGACAGCGGCGATATATACATGTTCCTACTGGATTTCATTGTACAGTGGATAGAGTTGCATGGGGATAGATTGTCTAGTGGTTTTAGTCTACACCTTTGTCCCTAGAAAAGTGAGAACATGTCAAATGATGGCATCGTTGTTGCTCCGTGTCTAGGGCTGCACAGGAAAGTCAAGAGCCAGGATGAGCTCGACTTGTTCATCGGAAGGAACCTAGGGCTTGGGCTCATTGCCGCGTAAAATTCTGCAAGAATTTCACGGCTGTAAATAAACAAATAAATTTGAAAGAAGTACATCCATTTTTATTGCTGACTATTCATTGCTAATGTAGATAGATCTTATTTTTCAATTAAATGCACCACAATAAGATGGCTGCATTTTTATCATGAAACTCATTTTGTTCTTCGCAAATCATGTTTGTTAGACTGAAATAAGCATTCTTATTTTACACACAAGGAAATCGATATATTTATTGTAGAATCATATTTTTCTTTTGGAGAAATGCGATAGCCATCGCAGAAACAATGAATAAGTATTATTGTTTACACAATTAGAAGGTACGTAGATTAAAAAATATATCGAATAATCATTTTGGAAAATCTGATTGCCATCACAAAAATATTTTGTTGGGATTTATTAACAGAATTTAAGAATTAGTGCAAGCAAATTTATCAATGGACTTAGAATGGTTTATCTTATCTGAAATTATAATTTTGATTTTAACATTTGAAACACATACACATAATGTACACAAATCACACGCGGGCCCTATCCTTTTCTCACACACGGTGATCCGGAGACACGCATCAGCATCACAGTCTCACACACACGATGTTTTTTTCTGATACATTGGACAATAGGTTTATAGCACAAAGATACATTCAAAAGAAGGGCACTGTCCGCTACTCCACTTGTACAGATAGGCCCCTTAAATAGAACAGAAAGACCAAACAACCCAGGAGCAATCCTTTGCCAAACCGCAACACGGACGCATAGCACTCCTGGTTCCGACATCTGTTTGCAAAAAAAAAGTCACATCCGTTCCCCTTTCTTCTCGCTCTCTCCTGAAGCTACTGCCCCCGAGTCTGCTCCTCGATTCCGGCCGCCGGAGCTGCCAATCGACACAGGCGAGCACAAAATCATACTCTCTGTATCTGCACCGCAGATTCGTTCCCGCCAACATGGTCTTCTGCCTTTACTCGCAGCCTATGTGCCCATGTATGCCCTGCGCCTGTTGCTCGGAGGAAAGCAGTCACACATCGGCGGCGGCGGCAGGTGGGCAGAAGCTGAGGGGCAGCGGAGGCGGAACTGGAGCTCGATCCGCCACCGTGGCATCCTCAGTGATGGTAACTGCCGCCATCCGTCGGCCATGGAGTCACTGACTGCCTGACTCCCTAGGCGCAGTGGCTGCAGCAGGCTTGCACTTGCAGGTACACCACCCCGCTTGCACTTCTAACTTTTAGTTTTCATAGATGGCGCCTCTAACTTCTTTATTATGTGCTTGATCTGTCATCCCTTGGTCCCGAATGCATGTGTTCATGTGCTGCCCCTTTCTTTGCATTTTCTAAATGTTAGGCTATCATTAATTATTTGTAGCTACCTGCTTGGTGTATGCTTTATTCAGTAGTTGAGAAAAGGGCTAGATGGGTTGTGTGATGTGCATGAGGGTGGACATCATGGTATGCTTTCATATAGAACTGTAGATCATATACGACAATGCCATTGTTATTAAAAACTTGTGAACTGTAAGTCCAGTGATGAATGCTTTTAGTACCCATTCTCATCACTTGGTAGCACTTGAACAACTAAGCAAGTGCTCTGTTCGGATCTTGAAATTAATTAACAAAAAATGGCAAGAATCTGCTAGAACTGACATTTTCTGTTCCTTAATGCCAAAAGTCCAGAACTACAATTCTTATCTATGCAATAGCATAGATTTGAAAAACCTGGCGACTGTCTGTGCTACTATTTTTGAGTGTCCAATATCTTGTCTAGATTTGTAAGAAGAACAAAGAGGTAAAATCAAGCAGGAAGCTTTGCACACAGAACAAAATATGACATTAGTTTACATTTGTACGGGAAATATAGGTGTTGTGATAGAGAACGATGTTAGCTTTGATGCCTATGGAGGAAGATAGTATTGAAGTGAAATATCATTAGCCTGTGTGCTGCCTATTTAGCCTAGTTCCACTTTCTTCAAAATTTTCTTTTATGTCATAATGTATGTGCTCCTGATGGTTCCAATCAATCGTATATCACGACTGAAACGGAAATCTTAACTTGAGTATCTTTGGTACTGCATGCTGTAAAGTATTGTGTAGGTACATGGCTATTTTCCCACTTCTTGTTTCGTATTTGGGGCACAATTAATTAAGAACTATAGCTAAGAGTAGCTGACTAAATGATGCCGTGCGTGTCAGGAGCCGTGAAGCACCGTGACCAGGGAAAGGCAGTCGGAAGGGAAAAAATAAATAAAAGCCATGCGTCTATGTGTCGCCAATGCTTAGTTTCCACCGTGAAAGGAGGAAAAGCAAGGTCACCAAACAATCTGATGTCCCTGTGATTATGAAGTTCCACTACTTCTGTGAATTTTAAGAACACATGGAAACAAAAATTTCGAAACTCGATTATTGGAAAAAAATCTTGAGCTTTTATGTAGATAGGTAATGTAGTCTAACTGGGTGAACAGACCAAAGTCCCTAGAAAATATTATATAATGGACTAATGGAAGCTTAAATGGGCACAAACTGCATTGTTCAGTTAGCAAGTCAATGGTAGGTAATTATGCTGCAAGAAAAAATGCACCTTATTTGACTTCAGATCGATTAAGTTCAACGCAATTTCTTCGAGCATAGACAGTGGTTACATGTAAACTCCCCCGAAAAGTTAACCCAGGATTAGCCAGGTGAGTACTGAGTAGTATCAAGGAGGCTGACAACCTATGTTATAAATACAATACTTCCTTATATTCAAACATAAATATTACTACACATCACCAAGAACATCAGATATTTCTGAATAGAGCTTCTATGTCGGAGACAAATAAAAATTAAAGAGAACTGAAAATGATAGTCAAGAGTAGTCTTTACTGGCCTCCCAACACATGTGATTGGCTTAGATATCAGTTTATATCCTTGTACAAAAATGTTCTCTAAAATCCAACTATCAGGAAAAGATATATAAAAGGTTATGCTATGACAAATATTAAAAATGCTGCCTACTAAGCATTACGTACATATCATGTTGCATACTGTTTGCCAGTATTGCAATAGTAAAACTCTCCAATGAAATGAACTAAAACCCAGACACTTATTATGGATCGGAGGGAGTAGATCAGTTTGGCACTTGATATTGGCAATTTTGATACTGGCAATCATATGTTGGTCTCAAGATTGTTGATGCACATGTATCTGTATGAGCAGTAAAATTAAAGGATACCTTGCAAAATCTCCCTGAAAATCATCTTGTCATCAGTAATTAATCTTGAATGGCTTCTTGTACAAATTCATGACACTTCGGCCTATCATTGACCCCATATTTTTCCGCCGCTGCCGTCTATAATACTATCTTGAAGAATAACAATGCCCGAGACAAAAATACCATCTAAAACTAACTCTCTATCACCAAAAGATAGGAAATCCACACAAAAATATTAGTGGCATCTTAATTGACTGTCAGCAACTGCTAACATGATTTGAGTCAAGAAACTAATAATAGCATGCTTTTGCAGCTTGTAGCAATGGGCTACAAAAAAAAGAATTCACTGCTCACTAAAAACACACAATTAAGTTGTAGGGTTCCCACTTTGGAAATCCAAAGGTCTCTTAATACAAAGATACTTACTTTGCTTACACTATGTGATATTTGAAGAATAAGGAACTAATTACCTTTCTAGAGCCGCTTAAATCATTAGTGAATGAAAATTTTGTGAGAGAAGAAACTCTATAGGGGCACAAATAACAGAAGATAACACAGTGGTTTCTATAAATAAACCAAATCAAACAAATCTCAACCATCTGAAGATAAAGGATTCAGTGTGAAACTTAAGTAGACAACTTAGCATCTAACCTTGCTGTTCGGTTGGGGTTCAACGATTTATGTGTATTCTTCTATCACAGAACGGTTGGAATAAAGAACCTCAAGTGTACATGATACACGTTCCACCAATTTCTCAAGTTCAACATAGTACATAGAAAGATTAGAACCATGAATTCTCTTGGCGAACCAACCACAAATGAACAAAGTAGTAAAACCCACAATGTGACTATCTCATCCGTGTGCTGCTAGTAAACACCATATAACTATATTATTAATAATACAATATAAGCTTATATAACTATTTTATTAGTAGTACATATAAGCTTGAACTGGCATATATCATTTTTCCTATAAATAGGGGAAAAATTCAAAGTAATACCCATGATAGACTGGAATAACATGTACGATAGCATCCTTTTTTTTTGCGAGGTGTACGATAGCATCCTGAGTGACAAAGATGAATTACATCAACACATAGCTAGCATTTACTAAGAATTGCCAATTTTTAAAAAAGAATGTTTTATATCAAGCAGAGGAACTACCTGCATGAAATTTGCAGAGAATTATCCAACATATAAGGTATGAGACCATGGCACCCTAACCCCACCTCTTTGCGTTTTTCAACAGTTTCCGTTCCTGCTTGCTCTTATAGAGGGTCTACACTTTCTCTTTCTTCCTTGTAATTTGTTCACTTGCATGGAGGCCCACAAAGGATATTTAGGATTGGCAAAATAAAGAAAATTTGTTGTACTTTACAACATGATTAAGAGTTGTTGATTGACAACTCAGACCACGAGGTCACCAAGGAGAAGGGAGAGTAGCTAGCTTTTCATGTAAGAACCAATGGTTTGGTTGGTTGCTGGTTACGCCCTCCTCCTGTGTAAACAAATCGTTTTGGCCTTCTGAATAAATGATTCTAAAGACTTTTCATATCATATGAAATAAAGACTCTAATTTCTATAAAAAATGCCAAGAAGCTCATATGTCCCTGTTTTTTTCTTTCTTATTTGTATACAGGGACCGAGAAAGACGCGAGAAAATGGCAGCTTACTGAATCATTGCTGACAGAACAGATGAAGCCGAACCTCCTTAGCTGCCCCACTGCTGCCTCCAACTTATGGGCGGGTGTCGGAGGCCGTGTAGTGACGCACTTAGGTGTTGCCCATGGCCAAGTCGACGCGGATGGCCGTGTGGAACATCTCCCCATGGCGCCCTCCATGAGTTTGAGATTGTCGGTGGCACTGTGCGAAGAGCCCGCACGGCGACCAGGTCCTCGCAGAGGTGGCCGAGGCGCACGTACAGCAGGAGGAGGCGGGGATCATGGCGGTGCACAGCGACCGCTCCATCAGCGACGATGCACATGCCCTTTCTCCGCTTAAATCCACCAGAAATCACCTGGAAGAGGAGGGCGCCAAGGCCTCCACCGCGCCGCCATCTGCCTAGGGAAGGAAAGGATAGCCCCGAGCCCTTCCTCCATGGCGGCTGTAGAGGAAGACGCCGAGGTCTCCATTGTGCCGCCATCTGCCTCGGGAAGAAGAGGAGAACTCCGAGCTCATCCTCCACAACGGCTCAAGAGGAGGGTGCCGAAGTCCCCACCGTGCCTACATCTGCCTTGGGAAGGAGAGGAGAGCCCCGAGCTCATCCTCCACGACGGTTGGAGAGGAGGGCACCAGGTCCCCACCGCACCGCCATCTGCTCCGGGAAAGAGAGGAGAGCCCCGAGCTCTTCCTCCACGCCGTCAGCCGCCTCGGTAGGTGGCATGGTGGGAGAGAGGGAGAAGAGGACGACTGAAGGATGTGAGGAAGAAAGTTGGGCCAAAACGACCCCTCGAATTGTTCCATGGTGGGGATCGTGCGGCACCGCTTTGACCAACTGCCGCTTGACCGAATCAACCAGAAGGCAATGGATGTAACCAAGAGCGATCCATGAAAAGAGGAAGGAGAGAGGCAATAACCGGTAGCCGGTTTCCTATCCGGCCAGGAAAAAAAGATGCAAACAATTTACCTGAGTGGATCACGGAAGGGGCAAACTGAATAGGTACGTGTCAATCAGCAACGGAAGGAAAGAGTGGATAAATAGCACATCTACAGTGCCTCAGCTGTGCAGATTGCGTGAAATCAGCTGCCTTTTATATAGTGTATAAATGTAATATATTTCATTCCATTAGCAACACCGAAGATAGTA
This sequence comes from Lolium rigidum, assembly GCF_022539505.1. Classification (NCBI taxonomy): domain Eukaryota; kingdom Viridiplantae; phylum Streptophyta; class Magnoliopsida; order Poales; family Poaceae; genus Lolium; species Lolium rigidum. The sequence continues at coordinate 117,177,121 of NC_061508.1, read as the reverse complement.
GTAGCTAGTTTGGAGCATCGCTAACACGGTCTACGATTGTGGAGAGGATGTAAGAAAATTTCATTTGCCCAACGTTGACTTCCAATAGCAAACAGAAAAAGAGTGATGTAGGGTTTCTGGTTATGATACAATATATCATGTTCACATATGTAATAGTTGAGACTAATGAAGTCATCTTGAATTGGGCTGTGTCCTTGTTTGTGCCATAAATAATTCACCTCTCCTTTTCTAGCTACATATAGCCTTTCATTTATGCAGAAGTCTTCGGCAACCGATGAAGCTAGATTACTGCTCTAAAAGGAATGTATAGCCGGCGTGGGTCCTCGGGCCACTCCCGTCAAGAGTGTGTCGATGGAATTGAACCTTGAATGAGAGCCATTTGCATCACCATGGAGGGCTGATAAACTGCACTTATTGTTACCATGAGCCCACCTTTGCACTCACTCGAGTGGCCCCATCATTGTGTCTTGCTCGCGATATTGACAAAACAACCGTCATAACATAAGGGACTCGTCCGCATTCTCCGTCCTCCAACGGTACAATCTTACCACCTCTCCTTTGTTCTCCTCGTCATGACGATCTGCTCTCTTCCCTCTACGTGCACATTGGCTTCGAGCCCGTGTCCACGTCCGCCCTTGCACCGTGAAGCCAATGCATGTTGTTCTCTCTTCTACTCTTTTTTTTGCCAATGCATGTTGTTCTCTCTTCTACTTTAAACTGGCAATGGCAATGCTCCACAACCCGGTGCAGGATGCTAGAGCCAGCAGAAAAGTTATGGCGCCACGACCATGACATCAGTTATTGTTGTCCATGCATGATGACAACATGGAGTTGCGAAGATGAATTAGAAGACGAATCAAAATCCCAAACATCGGTTATCCTCTCCAACTTGTAAGATAGGTTGGCCTCCGGCTCCAGATGCGCAATTCCGGGCGCAAGCGCCCGTGGATGATGGATCTCGGATGGGAGACATATGCATCGTCAATGTGGAGTTTCCTCTCTTGTCACGAGAATGGGTCGTGTCGATGATTAATCTGCAAGTACGTGGATCACGTCGGAGACAACAATGACACTCTGGATTTACCCAGGTTGATGCTCTCGTGTGAATAATATAGCGAGAGATCAAAGCTGATATTTATAGGAGGAAACTCTTGATCATGTCGCTCTTTCCTCCGGGGTGACAGCCAACGGCGTGCGTCAACGTGCTAAAGAAGCTCGAGAATCAACCGATGGTAAGTGGAAACATCCTGCAAGCCAAAATGGTGCATTCAAATATTTGACATAAATTGATGAAATTGCCATGGTAGACGGCCATGCCCACTTTGTTGACGTCACGTCGCGGGATCTAAGTATGTCGAGCTTCTTCACGTCTTCCACAAACCCACAATGGTGAACTCCTTCGCCTCTTCCTCGTTAGTTGTTCGGCAACTTGCTGCTTCTTTTGGAGCGTGCGTAGAGAAATCTCGATGGAGAAGAAATCATGACGTGCTGGCGCCGGTGAGTGGGCAGAAACAGCCACCGGCTGGCCCAGCGATAAGCTGGATTAAATGAAGTCCATGCGCAACGCTACTAATTGTGTCCGGCCTCGCTACTCAAATGACCAACGCACACTAATCATGGAATACTTATACGGATTCCGTAGCCTAAGCCATGGACATATGCGCTGCTAATGATTTCCCCTTTCAGAGAAAAAAAGGAATCAGCTGCTAGCGGGGCGTAGTGTGGCCAAACAGTTACTCGGTCGTTAATGATCCCATCTCAACAATGGCTGGTAGCGAGGACGAAGTGCTGCGACGACGGCGGTGTGGATAACAAGATTGGCGGGCCAATTAGGTGGGTAGTGTGGATGGTGTACGGCAACACGAACGAAAGTTCAGCCCAACTTTGGTCGGTGCTGGCGGCGATAGCGCCCGTGGGCATCGTTCCCCTCCTTGGAGGCGTCGTCGAGTGTGTCGGCACTTCCCCCATTCTCGCTATGGTTTGGTGGTGTCTTCGGACGAAAGCTTAGGTTCAGAATGAATCGGTGTAATGGCGGCATCTCGATACCGTCCCTCTGTTGGGAGCATTGCGTTTTGGAGACACGACCCGTTGTTTCTCGTTGAGCCCCTCCGGTGCTTATCCTTGTCCAACCTTGATCATCCGGGCCACTATGTACGGCATCGCCGGGAGTTCAAGATGATGCCTTTCTCGGGACCGCCCAAGTCCCGCCATCTTCTACTTTGATGGTATGTGGGCAAGGAGAATTCAGTTGGAGTTGTTGAGACGTGGCTTTGATGTTATGTTGCTTTGGATAGCCTCTTTTGTGTCAAGTTGTAATTTATGTGGGGTTGTTTTAGGACTAGCCGGTGTGGAGTGGAGTGGAGTGGAGTTCGTACTACGCTCGTTGTTTGCAGTGAGTGCAGTCGTTGTTTGCTAATTCTCGGCTAACTGCGAATTCGCTTAGGGCTCAGTAACTTTTTCCACCGTCAAATCAACGCATCTAGATTCGTGTTGTGTCTCCTTATCCTCTCATATCTCTTCTTCCTGGTGGGCGCGACCCGTATCTGCCGACGGTGCGGCTGGCCGGGACGGAGGCGGTGGAGGGGAGAAAAGAAACTTAGGGTGGGGGTGGGAGGGTGTGCCGGTGCTGGAGAGGATGCAGCCGCTCGCCGTAGTTAGAGGGAAGGCTAGGGAAGTGTCGAACCGGCGGTGGGGGGAGCTTGGGGCAGGGTGGGGCGGCAAAGTGGGCGGCAACGCACCGGCCGCGGGCTGGGTAGACGGCGGTCCGGCCGACGATGGCTACGAGGGGAGGCTGGCGGTGGTTTCTCGTCGGAGGTGGAGAAAAATATTTAGGTCAATCTACTGAGAGACCATTTGAAATTCTAGTTTCTATAAAATTATGGTACGCCTTTAGCCGTGCTCTTAAAAAGAATAATGGCTGGCAGCATTACATTTTATTTTAGATTTGTTCCACTAGGCTTTTAATATCAAGGCAACGTGCTGTGGAGTGTGGAGGTCGAGGCTAGAAGAAGAAGAACCGATGCCGAGGCAACGTATCTCCTGGGTCAAAAGGCAATGGCAATGAAAAGAAAAGTCATATCTTTCTCAAAATTCGCCCCACATCGATCCAGTGCCCGGTGCGAGTGCCACCTCTCTCAAGTCTCAACTGCCATAATCCGCCACGGAGAAAGGTCCCAGCTGCCACCGGTCCTAGGTCAGAGCAACATAGAAGATTAGAAGATCCGTCGCCGCTACCAATGGTGTCAACACGACAGCCTTGGGACTTTGGGAGTAGTATTATATCTTGCAATTCTTATGGTCATGACCGTAGTCCTAAACATGTTCTACCAAGAACATTATCCGTGGGTTGATAATGTGCCAATCTTTCCTCAGTTTTCTAATTCTAGTACTGTACCTAGTACCATCTCTACACTGTACATAGTTCGACGGCCACGCCCGATCGTCGTCTCCCCTCCGTTGCGGCGCGTGACGAGAAGACGCCGGTGGTCATTCGCTGCGTCGTCCCCTACACTCCGCAGCTGCTCCTATTGGACGGAGAGTTCGACATCACGGCGAACTCGCGTGTCGTTATCCTCCTCGCGGGCACGGATGTCGTCCTGCAGCTTTTTCTGCGACTCGAACGACTCGAGGAGCGTCCGCTCCGCCGCCTGTTCCGGGTCCGGCCCATCATCGTCGGACCAGTCGAAGTCGATGTCGTCGTCGTCGTCCTCCTCCTCCTCCTCCTCCTCCTCCTCCTCCTCCTCCTCCTTCGCCTCCTCCTCCTCCTCCTCCTCCTCCTCCTCCTCCACTTGCGTTGTCGCCATCAACGCATCTGTTGCCTCCGCCGCCCAGGTTGTCGCTTCCGCTGCCGCCGCCTCCTCCCGCAGTTGCTGCTCTAGCGCCTCCCGCCGATGCCGTTGATGGATCTCCCGTATCCGCAGCTGCTCCTGCAGCTCCTCAATGCGTTGGTGCTCATACAACTCGTTCGCAGGCCGTCACAGCTCCATCTCGTTCGCACGGTGGCGCCGCTGCAGCTGCTTTGCACGTCGCCGCTCGCCCATCTCCTCTGCCCGGCGGAGGCGCGCCTCTTCCACCGCGACATCGAACATCTCTATGGTGTCCGCTATCATCGCATCCTCCCACGCTTCGTTCTCCACAGCCTCTGGCTCGACGTCGAACTTCGGTGGCGGTGTAGATGGAGGTGGAGGTGGAGACGATGGTGGAGGAAACTGGCCGCCGCCGGCGCGGTTCATCATTTGGTAGGTGGTGCGTAGGCAACGAGTCATGTGTTTGCGGCGGAGAAAGGGATGTCGGTGGCTGTGGTGGCGTCCATTGAGCGGAGGAGGCCTTTTATAGGCGTCGGCGACCCGAAAAGAGGCAGGAAGAAAGCGCGGGAACATGCCAGGAGCCGCGGGAAGAAAGAGCGGAAACGCGCGGTGGCGTGTGAACAGCGGCAACTCGTGGAGGAGGCGCAGAGATGCATCGGGGAGGCGCAGCGCCGACGGGACGTCTCGTCTGTCCCTCCGTCTCTATTAAGGCAAAGCTACGATGGTTCTTTCGTGTGTCAATGGCACGTCGGCACCACTCCCCGCCTCGATTCTCGCTCTATCCGGTGCTTCCGGAGCGTCCCCTATGGAGTGGGAACCGCCTCGGGGTGCCGAGCACCGTATTGGGCTACACCGGATAAAAGGAACGTCTGGAGAGCGCGACTGGGGCTGAAAAAAATATCCAACGCGCTCTAAAAACCTTTAGAAAATGTTTTGCGAAATGTGGCTAGAAATACTCTAAAACTGCAAGCGGTTGACGGCAGTTTAATCTACGGTCTGATGGTAACATGGATGTCTGAGGCATGTATAATGGTGATGACTCAGCTGTCTGTAAGGGGTAGTTACAGGAGATTTTGGTGATGTGGAGGAAAGAAAATGAGGAGAGAGAGAGAGGAAGGTTGTCTGTAAAGTTATAGACAGTCTGTAGGCTTCTTACAGACGGCTTACAGAGAATATTTTTGTTGTTGTAGGAAGAGTGTCTATAACTTATACTCACACATGGTTATGGCTAAAAATAGATAGCTTACAGACAGACTACTATAGACACTGTCTATACTACTGTCTATTACTACTGTCTATATATGATATGGAGTGCTATTACAGACACCATCTGTCTAGACCATTGTACATGCCCTGATGTCTGCTCAATAAATGTACACCTTTTTCGATCAAGGAGCAAAGCCTTAGCCTCTGCATCGATGCACACAACTTTCTTCTTTATCCAATTATTCGCAAAACCTTACAAGGGGAATACAAAGATCAATCTTGAAGCCTCCTTCCTAGCGACAACTCGCTATACCTACGATGAAGGTGGGACCATGAACAAAGCCATACTCCCTGACGGTACACCAACACACATCATCCAAAAAGCAAAACCCTGAGGGTGTGCCATTGCACACGTCGCAGAGTTCGCAACCGTCATCTATCTCGAACCCATCTCCAAGTGAGATCAACGTATTGACCGTGCTAGGCCTGTCGTCGATGTCACCATAACACCAAACAGCCCCACCATCCTGCCCGCGTCCAGCAATCCTCGCCCGTCTTCGATACCCCGCAGCTCCACGCCGCTGAGAATCATCAACGACAACGTGGTAGATGAACACCACTCCACCAAAAACCACCTCCATCCAGCCGCTGCTCCAAAAACGATGCCCCAAGAGGTAGCACGATGCAGGAAGCGCCGTCATCGTCTGATCCTGGCTGGATCTAGGGTTTCCCCTGGAGCAGCACGAGTGAGTTCCCGCGGACTGCGACGACGATGCCTTCAAGAAGGAAGTGACGCTTAACACCGCCATCGCCCGCTAATCTTGACACGGTTTTCACCGACAGCCGCGAGTCCCCAACTCGGCGAGAGCAAACGGGGAGGCCAGCAAAGATGATGCCTTCGCAGGGGAACGACGCCAATAGCCGCCGCCATCATCCGCCAAGAACGAAGTCAAGGCTCGGTGTTCACCGGTGGCCCCTTCTCCGCTAGCTCGTCGTTGACTAGATCTTCATCGCCGGGGTAGAGGGATCTCGTGATCCGCCACCCCAGCAACCAGACGACCTCCTCCGGCGAAGAAGACGGCCGCCTCCACCGTCGAACCCAAGGCTGCTGCCCCGGACGACCTCGTACCGCGGGAGAAGTCGACCCTCACCGGCGAGAGGCGGAGGGAATGACGTTGTCCGCCACCACCAGCCACCACCGGCGTGCCGCCGATGGGAGGCGGGGAGGCTGCAGCACAGGCTCTGGCCACCGCGCCCATCCACCCATGCGGGAGGCGGGAGGGCCGCCGTCGCCCCTCCATCCTCGTCAGACCGCCGCCGCGCGTGAGAAACTCCATGGCCGCCGTCCCCGACACGTCACGAGGGAAGGCCCCCGCCGCCGCCACGCCCCGAGGTCTTTGCCCCGGCGGCGCTACCGGCGGCGGCGGTGGGAGGCGATGATCTTGGGCTTCTTCTGTTGGGAGGGTTGGGGGTCGGGAGGGTTGGGGGTCGGGAGGGTTGGGGGCTTCTTCAGTTGGTTAAGACGAGGAGTAACTGTACACCTACGTCCGCAATTTTTCTTACGAGTTCTGGTTAGGGTTAGGATTAGAGTTAGGCACATCCTCCTGTAAGCCAATCATGTAAAGAAAATTTCGTAGATGTAGCATTTCTCATGGCTTCTGTAGATGCAGCTTCCGAAACTTCCAGCCTGGCCCATGGCCATGTCATGAAAGCGAGAAACGCTAGCTCCACGAGACTACCAGGGTGGAGCACGCGAAACCAAATGCTGACGAGAGTGTACCGCCGGCGAGTTCCATCTCCGCCTTGACAATACGAAAATGCACAGCACACGAACAGAATGATCTCTGCAGACCCACATTGCGTCTCACGACTGGATCTGTTGATTGTGAACACCGTCGGCATTTGTTGAGAGTGAAATGTTTGATTAATTCTCACGACTGGACCTTGTTCAGGCAGGCGTATAGAGACTCATTTTGCTTTTCTCTATTGTACTCTCTTTTCTTTCTCGTTGAGATTGGACAGCTAATGGATGTTTTCATGTAATGATGAATGTTGTTTTTCCTCTACTTTAATGCAAAGGCCGAGCTCCAGCCGTATAGTTTAAAAAATGGTTTTGCTATGTCTCAGTCAACTGAGATTTTCTTAAGTCTAAGTCACTTACAAAAAAGTACTTGAGTTGCAATTATCTGTTAAAAAACTGTAATTGCACTTTTCTGCCAGAAATGTGCAGCTGGACTGAGTTGCACTTTTCTTTGAACTGCAGTTGCACTTTTCTGAGTTGACTGAGACTTAAGAAAATCTCAGTCAACTGAGACATAGACACACCTTTTAAAAAATTTGTCTGATTAATTAGCGAAAAACATAGTTGTAACTTGCAAGTTAAAAAATATGTGAAAACAGAACTAGAATACTTAGGGTAGGGGCACACGCGCTTCTCTTTAGAAAGACTTGTGAAGGTGCAAGCATCGTTCCAGAAGAGGCGGCAGGAAGATCAAAGGGGCCGACGACCAGCACAGGGAAATTGGCCTGGGGCGAGCAGTTGGACATGCCCCGAAGGTCCGAAGCAATCAGCATGTACTCCGATGCCGACAACATCCGGCTGCACCGGTCCTTTTTTTTTTTTTTTTGATAAGGACCCTTTATTACTCAAGTTTAGTAATACACTCGACTTCTACATAATTAGAATGCATACAGCCGTCTAGGTTTCTCAAGGTTTCTCAAACACAGTGAAAAAAAGTACATAAATATGTAATTCTAAAAAAAAACTCATAACTAGTCCGCAGGAGGCAAAATCCTTCAACTATGCAGCTACCCATGTTGGGTAATATATTCCTTCGCCGTTTCCTTCAACCGTGTAAACACCTCTTTAAAGAGATCGCGGTCTTCAAGCACTAAAGAGACGACCATAAACGGAGCAAAGCCGTACACTGGTAGATGACTTGCATAAGAGAAGAATTTTTATTGTCAAAAATCTTACTATTTCTGCATAACCAAAGCGACCATATAACGGCAATCGCTCCCACTTTGATAAGAACTTTAAACCTAGAGTCCACTCCATTTAGCCAATTGCCAAAAATATTTGCAATGCTTTTTCATTTAGTGTCTAGTTCCTCCTAGCACTAATTCTTCTTTTTTGTTTTTTTAGGGGTATAAGGTAGATCCTATCTAAATGATTGACCATATAGATCTCATGAACTGCCATTGGAAGAACAAGTGTTTTATTATCTCTTCTTCGTGATAGAAAATACACTTCGTACAACCATGCCAGTTCCGCTTTGTAAGGTTATCTTTAGTAAGAATAACACCTCAACGAAGCTACCAAGCAAAAACCTTAGTTTATAGTGGTATTTTCATCTTCCAGATAGCTTTCTTAACTACCGATTGAATAGGTTCAGTTAAAGCATTGTACATGGATCCAACTAAGAATACTCCATTTTTTTGTGAGGTTCCAGCAGAACTCGTTTTGATCCTTGTAGTAAGTGGATTGGCGCTAATCTTTGAATCAGCTCATTCCAAGAAGTCAAACAAGGACCAACAAGATCACGCCTAAATGTTATAGACGGAGGTGATGTTTCCATCACCTTCTGTAAGGTATCATGTTTATGGCGTACTATATTGTACAAGGCAGGATATTGTTCACGAAAGGTGGTTGTTCCCGACCATTTATCCTCCCAGAACCTTATCTCAGACCCATCTCTAATGGAGAATGAATCATGTGGAAAAAAGTATTTCTTAGTTGCCATAATACTAGCCCAAAAATATAAATCTCCTGGTTTCCGTATTACCTGAAGAATTGCTTTTGAGCCAATATACTTCCTCCGCAGCAGGTACGTTCTGCCATACACCATCCTCGATTAGCAACCGAGCTAGCCATTTGCCTAGCAAATCTATGTTCTTAACCTCAAGATCACGAATACCAAGTTCACCTTGATCCTTTGGATGGCAAACGATACTCCATTTTGTCAACCGGTATTTTTTCTTTTCACTATCTCCTTGCCAAAAGAATCTCGATCGGAAGTAATCCAAATCGTGAGTGCTGAATTTATGAGTACCAATATTCCACCAAGAGATAATAATTTTCCTTTTCAACTACTGAGTTGTTTCTGTAGTCTTTCCTCAATGAGTTTCCATTCATCAAGCGTGAGCCTCCGGCGATGAACCGGAATGCCCAAATAGCTAAGTGGAAAACTTCCCAGCCCACAACCGAAGAGTTCGGCATATAGGTTGGCCTCGTTTTGGGCTTCGTCAAAACAAAACAACTCACTCTTACGGAAATTTATTTTGAGACAATTACTCAAACGATGACAAAATTAATTTCAGGTTTGTAGCTTTCTCTAGATCATGATCCATAAAAAGAATTGTGTTATCAGCATACTGAAGAATTGATAAACCCCATCAACTAAATGAGGTACCACTCCTTCAATTTAACCTACTACATTCTACATATATAGTACTACATGTAGCTTGGTCTCTGTTTAAAAAAATCCGTACTACATCACATAACCATATATGGAGATAAAACTGGCATATCTAGCCTATGAAGTGTGATTAGTCTGATTTCGTATCGTACTCCCTCCAAATGTGAGGGAAGAATCGCGGCGTATATAATATTGGCATCAAAAGATGCTTGCCAATGGCATCATCAAATGCTTAGGCAACTCACTCTTGCACAACTAATGATGAGGGAACATTTATATCCATGTGTAAGTATAAAAGTATTACCCATTTTCTATTTATGGATTCTTGGGTTGGGTAACCCAACGTTTGGTTTGCCTGAACATCAGGCTATAGCGTAGCTATTTCGTTGATGTTTACTCTCGACCAAATTAAGGTCCACCTTCGCTTCTAACAAGTTTCGCTGGTTCAAGACAGGCCCTCTGTTCATCCGGCATCCACAAGCCGACGGCTAGCCCTTCACCGTTCCCACAACGTAGGCCCACTGTTATTAATGCCAAGGTATTGCACTCCGTTGCTGGGTTTTTCTGTGACACATCCTTATAGCAATTCCAATAGTGTCATATCATCAATAGCCAACTTAAAGTCAACATATACAATAGTGAGCTTTAGAAATGTAGTACTTTATTAATGTATGGTCCACCTTTTACTCTCACAAAGTGCCTAAGAGCTCACTCTCATTCTCTCTCCTCCTCTCTCTCCTTCAATTAAGCAATAATATACTATTTTAATCCTTATAGCCATCTGACTAGAACTTATTGTACTTGCTCTTATGTACGATGCAATGGTCCACAACTCCACATAGATCATCTAACCCATGTTCCAAAACGCAACTCCCTCATTCTAGGTCTAAATAAAGCCTCATAAATTTTGTATTGCTTTTCAACTTCCGCTCGGTTTCTGGGGGCCTGGGGCTATCACCAATTCACCATCCTCTAGTGCCTTTTGCAGGAATGTTCTAGCAATACTTGGGCTAGAGTTCTGGAGGGTGCACCCACATAGTGAAATCATCCCAACCTTGTATGCAGTATCTTGTTCTCTTCACGCCATCACCGAAGTCCGGTTCTTCCCGACAATACATATGGACGCCATCATCTGACGTCACCGAGTACAGTTCATCACCAGGCAACTTCTTTTCCCTAGAGTATGTAGGGTTGGAGTAGTAGATGCGGTTTCTCTCCAAGCCGCGGCGCTCAGCACCCGCCGGCACGTGCACCGCCATGGAACTCATCGGCCCTAGGAACAAGGCGTAGTCACCAAAGTCGGACACCTCCTCCCACCTGTGCTCGTAGGGCTCGCCGATGTCGGCGTCGACGAGCATGAAAACCTTAATGAAATCCTCCTCGCGGTTGGGCAGCCACCGTGTCATTACCGCCATCAGCAGCTTGCCATGTAGCTCGAGGATGTAGGTCGAATCGTAAGGTAATAATGCTGTCCCGTCGCGAGCTTGGATGGGTAGCAAGTGGGCGGATGTGATCACCGGCGCGCCCACACCAATTGTAAACTTGATCACTTCCTGAGTACGGTGCACGAGGCCGTAGAGGTCGCCGCCGCAGAAGGCGATGTCGGTGAAAATCTTCTTGTTCCAGCCTTGTGTAGTCCACCCAGCACTTCGACGACCAAGATTGCATAGCGCGACGTCGTGGTGATTGTTCGTCATGGTAGCAAGCATGCACTTATTAGAGGTGGGGGCTCGAGAGAAGATGATCTTTGTGAGGGGGTTTTGGTATAAACTGTTCGGCTTCAATGTGGGTGCCACCACCTCGGAGCCGGAGAAGAGGTTCACCATCAAGAGTCGGAAGTTGTGGAACGCGGCGATCCAGCCGTCGCTGTGGGAGCCGGCGAAGCACATCTGGACCACCTTGTCCGGGACGCGCAGGACCCAGCTCTCCTCGGGGCCGCAAACGTGCTTCGTCTTGCCGTCGGTGCGCGGGGCTAGGAGCAGCAGCGGGACAGCGGGCGGCGCCGGGAGCCGCGACGCAGCGCCGCGCCATGGCTTGCAGACCGCGGCGATGCGCACGCGGTCGCGTAGGGATGGAACCATGGAGCGGACCAGGCCGAGTAGATCATCCGGGAGGTCAGACCATTGCGCTGCCACCGACGATTCTGCTGTGCTGCCGTCGCCGACGGTCATCTCAGTCGTAGCCATCTCAGTATATTTTCGCTTGAGATTACTTTAGTTGCCCTAGTTATGTGCTAGGCGTGTAACGTGGAGCCGTTCTCCGAAAGAAACTAACTTACGGACCGAACAAATCTATTACTCCGTATAACAGACAAAAACGAGAGATCCGATCGAATAGTGTGATATTTTGCCCAAAACATCGATCAGGCATTCCCAATTCAGGCTCAAGTTTAATCGATGCAGACTCATTAAACAGCATCGATCGTGTACGCTAGCTCCATGCGCCATGGCAAAATGAAACGTCCCTGCAAGCACCCCCCGCATGGCGCGCGCCACCGCTGACAAATAAAGACCGGGACGCCAAAGATAGCCACCGCCTCCGCATGCCTGTATAACTGCGCCACCGTCTGGGCCTTTCTACGTCAAAAGTTCAACGCGCGCCAGCAACCCCTGCACGTCCTGCTAGCTACAGGGCATGACGCATCGACGCGACATGGCACGAGCTTCCGTCCTCGCCGGATGCCTCCTCCTCGTCCTAGTCGCGATGGCGGCCTCTCCCGTCAGCGCGGAGGCGCCTGCCCCCGCTCCGGAGAAGTCCAAAACCACCTCGCTGCCGGCGGCCGCGCTGGCGAAGGCGCACGGCGCGGCGGCCGGCGTGGTCGGCACTCTCGAAGCCGGCGTGGCCGGGACACTCGGGATACTCAAGAACACGCTTGGCGCGCATCCTGGCGCCAAGGGCGCTAAAGGCCCTGCCGCCGCCGGTGCCCCGCAAGAAGACGTGGCACCCGCCACCGCCCCTGCCGGTGCTCCTGCCGCCGCTGGTTCTCGGCGACATGGCAAGGGTGCTGCCAATGCCCCTGCTTCCGGCGCGCCCGCCGGCGCTCCAGAACATGGCTCCGCCGCAATGGGTCCTGCCGCCGGCGCTCCAGAACATGGCTCCGCCGCAATGGGTCCTGCCGCCGGCGCTCCGGAGTATGGTGCGTCCGCCATGGCCCCCGAAGCGGGATCTCCAGCGCACCACGCCTTCACCATGGAGCTAGGCGAGAGCGAGGAGGCCGAGGAGGCTCCAGCGGGTGCCCCCGACGCGGAAGCAGGGGGCGAGGGCGAGGCCACGGGCCCGTCCGCCTCCGAAGGGCCGGATGCCGCCGCCGGCCCGGGCTCTGAAGCGTCCAGCGAAGAAGCCGCCTTCCCGCCCGATGCGCCCATCGCCGGTGAGGCCCCCATGGCCGAGGTCACCACCTCCGACAACAGCTCTCCGGCGACCGAAGCGACCCCCGCCGCTACCACCGCCGAGGGGCCCGCCGCCGCCACGGCAGAGGCTCCCGGCCCCGACTCCGAGGAGGCCGACGCTAGCGGAGCGAGCGTTGTCGTCGCGTCCGGCGGCCTCGGGGCTGTCATCGCGTTCTTAGTCACCGTCTTGTCTGTCGTGGCTGCTCTCTAAGACGACCCGCGCGTACGTGTGACCGGCAGTAGCGTTCGAATTTTGGAGGGAAATGCATGCGCTGGTGCACTACAGATGCCTGGCTACGCATGGGCGCATGGGCAGAAACTGAGGAAGACTGAAGATCGTGCGAAGAGAAACGAAGTGGTCACTTGTCCAATTTCACTTCCTGCTTTGCTTGCCTGAGTATATCCATTCGAATAGTCTTGATTATTTTGTACTAATATCATTCCAAGTAAGATAAGCAGAATTGCAGAAACTATGCAAGTAGGAGTATGTTCCATGATCCGAAAGAAAACGCAAAAGACGCCGAGAGCGTGAATTGTTTCACTCAGTTTAACTTTCTTTTTTGAATTGTTTCAGTCTCAGGTGTGTAACTGTGGTTGGGTTGTGTTATGTGTTAGTTGGGCCTCCCACCTGCAAGGACCATGTTGACACTTACAACTTGTAGTTCGAATGCTACTTAGTACTTGTACTTCGTGCCTCCTAAATCATAGAAGTCAGTCATCTAACCGGAGTGGAATTAAAGTGGCTTCATCGGCACCATCGGTGAACCAACTTCTTTTGCAGATGACAGCCTGCTGTTTTTTAAAGCAAATGGTGAGGGTGCAAATGAAATCTCGGAGTCTTTGGATTTATATTGTAAAGCCTCGGAGGATAAATTTGGACAAGTCATCTATATTCTTCAGCAAGGGATGCCCAAATTTAGTCCGGCAAGAAGTGAAAGGCATACTGAATGTGCCTAATGAAAGCCTTAGCGAGAAGTATTTGGGAATGCCTACGAATGTAGGTAAATCAAAAAATGGAGCCTTCAAATATTTGAAAGACCGAGTGTGGAGTAAAGTGCAAGGATGGATGGAGATGATATTTTCAGCGGGAGGAAAGGAAGTACTCATTAAAGCTGTGGCACAAGCTATCCCTATTTATTCAATGGCATGTTTTAAGCTTTCCCGTGGTTTATGCCAACATATTGATGCCTTAATCATGAAGTTTTGGTGGGGAAGCAAGGCAGGAGAGCGCAAAACTGCGTGGGTCTCGTGGGAGGAAATGACGAAGCCAAAATACATGGGTGGTTTAGGATTCCGAGATACTGAATTATTTAACCTTGCACTTTTAGCACGCCAAGCCTAGCGGATTCTTCAAGCGCCGACTTCCCTTAGTGCTAGAATCGTCAAGGCTGTGTATTTTCCTAATGTTGATTTCCTGGATGCCGAACTTGGGACTCATCCGTCACAGATATGGCGTGCTATTATGGAAGGAAAGGAGTCACTCTCGCTTGGTTTGATCCGACGGATCGGTGATGGGAGAACAACAAAAATATGGACTCAAAATTGGTTACCGAAAGATGAGATGATGAGACCAATAGCTTGTCGGGTTACTGATCCACCACAGTTGGTAAGTGAACTTATTGATGCAACCTCCGCATCATGGGACAAGGAGAAAGTCCAGCAATGTTTTGTCAGAGTGGACAGCGATATAATTTTTGGTATGCCTCTTTGTACTCGACCAGTGAGCGATTTCTGGGCATGGAATTTTGACAAGCGAGGTATTTTTACGGTAAGATCTGCTTACCGGTTGCTTGTGGAGATAAAGAAAAGGAGAGAATCATGGTTAGATGGACGTTCATCTTCCTCAAATGATAATGCAGATTCTAAAAGCTGGACACGTTGTGGAAGGTAAATGTTCCCTCAAAAATCAAAGTGTTTTTATGGCGTCTGGCTAAGCAATCGCTCCCCACATATGATCTTTTGCATCATGCTTACTATGTGGAAGGATAGACTCTTGGCGTCATTCCCTTATTAAATGCCCTATGGCACGATGTGTATGGGCTTTATCTGATGAAGAGACTTTTGGGCATATGTGTGCAACTTCTAAACCTAGTGCAAAGTGCTAGATTTTTTCTATGATGGAAACATTTTCTACGGATGAGTTCGTTAAGGTTCTTGTTACTTTATGGGCGATTTGGACCGCACGCAAAAGGCCATCCATGAGGGGGAGTTTCAAAGCCCATTGTCCACACATTATTTTGTCCGCGGGTTCCTGGATGATCTCTCTTTTTTATGCCGAAACCAATCCTTAATTCTAGTGCTCCAGTTCAACATGTACCGGCGCGTAGATGGATACCACCTTCCAAAAACCAGATCAAGGCTAATGTTGATGGAGCAGTTTGAAGGAACAATACTGTTGGAGATGTTGTTGTTATCTATCGGGATAGTAATGGTTTATATGTTGGAACTTCGGCAATCGTTTTCCCGGGTATGACGGATCCTGCGACTCTCGAAGTGCTGGCTTGTCGTGAGGCGCTGGCTCTGGCGGCAGATCTCTTGCTTAGCCGAGTTGTTGTGGCTAGTGATTGTAAGCAAGTTATTACTGACATAGCTGATGGCATGGGAGGAAAGTATGCACCAATTGTGAGAGAGATTTCAATGTCAGCTCTGATTTTGAAAAGGTTGTGTTCAAGTTTGAAAGTAGAAAATCAAATGTTGAAGCTCATAATTTAGCTCATTTTGCTTTATCGTTAGGAGAGGGGCGCCACCTGTGGCTTCTTGAACCCCATGATACTGTTTTAATACCTGTAACTTTGAACGTTGATCAATAAAGCGTGGAAGTTATTCTCAAAAAAAATAGTACTTCAAACGCTATGGCAACCACTTGCGGCAAAAAAAAAATTGGAAAATATATACGAACATAATCATAGAGAGAATTTTCATATTAATCCCTTCAGGTCATGGGATTGGATTTAAAAGTTCCCATAGAATCCTATATTTTTCGGAGGCTAAACAAGGACTCAGTGCTCATATTTTCATTTAGCTTTTCAAAATTCGAAAATGGGTATCACTTTGTCTCTTCTCTTCGCTCTCTAATCGCGAAGTAATTTTCTGCCAACTTCTTATTAAACATCCAAATAGAAATTTTGTAAAATCCCCGTGTTCTGAATTCCAATAAGTTTGTGAAAGACATGACATCAATCTCTTGTGATTTTCTTATCTCTGAGATTTTTCTAAAAAAAATGTTCTAAAATGGGCCTTCTACAAGTGGCACGGCTACGACCAACATATCGACAAGATTTTTAAATATTATTCTATAATATTGAGTTAAGAAAGTCGCACACAGCAAAACCCTAAAGCAACCGAAGACATATACTGGCATTGTTCGTGTTGGTTCTTGTAATGTCCCAGGTTTAGAGACGATCGAGGGGTAGATTTTAGAAAGGGATGTGCATTGCATAGCAAATTCTGGGGAAATTTCGCGCTTTTAAACAAAAACCGCATCGAAGGGGAACAAGTTTCTCTCTCGACACCTTACAGGGTTAGGGTTTCGAGGGTGCGACAAACTTGCATCTCACTTAACTAGATTAGGGTTTTGAGTTGAGAAGGGAGAGTTTGAATCACCAATTTAAGTTGCATGATTGAATTCTAAGTTAAGATGGTTGATCAAGCTCAAACCAAATTTGAATTTGAATTTCAAATTCAAACATCAAGTTATTATCTCCTAATTCAAACTTGAGATAATTTAATCAACAATCTTTAATCAAGATATAAATAGAACAATTAATATATAAAGCTCAATAGAGAAAAATTGGAGCTTTATTGATATTCACACAAGATACATTGTTTTTACAATATCCAGAATAAAATATGAACATTACAACATATTACAAGAATTGGACAAAAATAGAAAAAGAAAAGAAAAGGAAAATTACAAATCAAGGATCTATCCTAAACACTACAAGCTAAACTTCATTAACTTGATGATCTTCATGATCAATGGAGCCACTGATTGTCCCTGCACATAAACACAACAAAAGAGAAGTTATGCCAAGTGGTAAAACCACTTGGCAGGTTAGAAGAATAATGAAATTGAGTAGATATGGATCAGCTCTGCCCAGCTGATCATCTCACAGCCAAGACACAAGCCAGGTACCATGAATTTGCACACACACACAGCTAGGCTGCTCACACAGCAGTGTGCATGCAGCACACCACACACACACAGCTGGTGAGTCACCAACAGGTTGCCAGGGCTTGCTGTCGACCAGAGAAGGAGCAGGAGACCATATAAAACCTCCACAGTAAACCCTAGTCAATCCATCGACAGGATTGCACTGGGTAAGTTCATCAGGAAACCAAGAACACAAGAACAGCTTGAACAGTCACTGCTGTTCAACACAATTCCACCACCACAGCACATAACCAAGAGGCATCAAGCTCACCAGGAGGAGCAGGGCAAGAAAATCATCCACAAGAACCACACAGAAGCAAACCCTCTACATCAACATCAAATCCTAGGAGTTGGAGTGAGGTATACCAAGCATCATGAACAAACCAGAGAGTTTTGTTCATATATAAGCATATGCATCTAGCACACAAGATCAACAGGGTATGATACCCAAGGTCGTGTCATCATCTGGTTATTAAACCATATGGTGCAAGCAAGAGCAGATAGGCCACTGGTGAATCATCTAAAGGGAACAACAGCTATGACACTCAAATGCATAACTGAAGGAATCCAGCCAGAGATGAGAGCACAAGCTAGCCTAGATACACACTTAGCACCTACAGCTATTCAAGCCATCAGACTTAGACAAAATCATTGTCTATTTTGATTTCAACATCAAGAGCTACTGGCAATCCAATAAATGGATCACCCAGAAAGCATTTGTCCATTCACATCAAGCCAACTATGGTGGGAGCTTCCTGAGCAGCCAAGAATGGCTGCTGAGGCCACCTCAACCAACCAAAACAATCAAACCACCAAGCCAGTACTTGCATCATCACCCAGATGGGTTCAGAGTGGGCTAGGGTACCCAACAAGTGTTGGCATCCCTCTAGCCCTAACAAATTCATTGAAATGATCATCACTGAATCTCAGTTCACATTATTTATCCATTTAATCAAGCAAGGATTAACAGATAAATAAAACAGACAAACAATTGATGCACCAGGGTCTTGCAGATGATCAAATGGATCATTACAGGCATCAATTGATGCTTAAGCAAGCAACAGCACACATCAGGCCAGGCCTGTGTAATACACATGTGAGCAACAGTAAGGCACAGACACCAAAGAGCAGCGAGTTACCGACAGAATCGGTGATCATATGAACACCGAAGCTTGTTAGAGCATGCTACTGCATGCTAGAACTCATTCTAATCAATGAACACATGAACGAGATACTTAAATAACTCGAACAATTGCATCACGGATAGGGCATCGGGCAAGATAATTGTATCCGAAGCACTCCATCAAGGGATGGAGTTGATAATGCAACGGATAAGCTCAAATGAGCATGTCCATGAATTGAAGCACGGATAGGATCTCACCGGAGGCACCGGCACTTGCAAGTATGCAAGGATTAACCACCACAATCAAGCCGGGGACAAGATTAAGCACACATAGTATGCCAAGTGACGAGTAAAAGAATAGGAGCATGCCGGTAGGCCATGAGCATCACTCTGGATGCTCATGAGCAATCACGGGAGGACCACGGCCCGGAGATTACAATGAACAGAAATAGCTAGGAAGCACAGTGAGCAATTAAGCAAGCAGTACTAGCACAACACAACAAACTGGAACCATGATAGATGCACAGCAGCAGCAGCAGCGGCACAGCAACATAGCACAGCAGCATACGCGTAAGCTAGCAAGGCGCAGCGGCTAGCACAGCACATCGGCACAGCAGGCATCCCCACAGGGAGAAGCAGGCCAGTGGCCAAGCTAGACGAAGGGAAGGAGAAGTAGTAGAACCAGTAGCAGAGAAGGACGGAGAAGATTAGCACTTACTGGTGAACGGAGAGAAGCTCGGCCATGGCGGCTACGGCGGCACGCGCCGGAGCACGGCGGCGCCAGGCCAAGCCAGGCCATGGCGGTGCCACGGCAGTTCGCGCACACGGTGGCGAAGCCACGGCAGCGCCGTGACGCCAGGGGCGTCGGCGGCGGCGAATCGCCGCGGAACTCCTCCACCTTGCGAGCGCACGTGTTGAGGACGAGAAGTGGAGGCGGAGAGGACCAGATCGACGCCGAAGATCTGGTGCGCCGTCACCAGGCGGTCAAGATCCGCCGCATCTCATCGCCGGAGATGGCCGGAGACGGCCGGGGAATCTCGGCAAAGACAGCGGCGACCACGGCATCGCGAGAGCGAGGAGAGGAGTTAGGGTTTCTGCGCGAGGAGAGGGGAGAGGCCGAATGGGCCGACCGAGCCCAAAGGGTGGCTCGGGTTCGACCTAACCCGTTGGGCCACCTGACAGGTGGGGCCCAAGGGTATTTCAGTCTTTTCACAAATCAACAAAATACATGAAACTTGAAAATTCAATAGAAAATTGATAAAAGCTCTTAAAAATACATTAAAAATATGAAAATAGATCAGCATAAAATTCTCTATCATAATAAAATAAGAAATGGAATTTTTGGAGATAAAATAGAATAAGTTCAAATTTGATGATTTAAATAATGATTTAAATCACACATCTTATTTTCAATAATGAAAATAAGTCCATTAATGCATTTGGACTTCAAAAACACCTTGACAATATTTCAAGGTAGAATTTTACTCTTAAACAAGTATTCCCAAATTATTCTTAGTATTAACCTCTTACATGAAATATTAACGATATCGGAAGGGGGGAACAAACCCTAAAAATGGAATCATGCATAATTGCTTCTTTAACCATTGCCCTTATCGGACAATGATGCTATTTTTCAGAACAAGAGGACAAGGGTCAGTCCATACCTTCCAACTGCAGAACTTTGCAGTGTTCAGGCAAGTTCATCACTTGCTCATGTCATTTGAGTATTTCTATCAAATTACTTGCAAAGTATTATGGTTATCACTATTGCACAAAAATCAAAACCACTACTTTCATAATTATGAATATGACTAAGTGGTGGGCAATGGAACCATGGAATGTGTTGATATGGTGGAGGTTCCATTGCACGGGTTTATATCCATCTAGGATTAAACAACAAATGTCGCCAGTGATTCTTGTGCCGTAATACCCGTGTTAACCATAAGATCCGGAGTGGGACGGAGTAGTCAAAAGTGTTTCCACCTCTCGTTCATCAACGGATGCGCTTTACCGTAGTACACTTGTAATCCAAGGGGCAAGCTCGGTGAGGGCTGGGGAGTCCTAAGTCCCCACGGCATAGTCCGTAGTACACTTATCGCCCGAAGGAGCAAGATGGTGAGGTCGGGGAGTCCTAAGTCCCCACGGTATTGCGGTCTAGGATGGGTTGCGGTCACCGGCGTAGGAGTGTATGGTAGAGCCCGAGCACTGTTGTCGTGGTCGGGGTCCACCCCGAAATACGGGAATAATGGGACCGACGTGGACCCAGGGTCGGCGCATGCAACAAAGGGTGGGTGTTCGAGGTAGCGGAGGAACATGATTGGCTAGACCTTATACCGGGCCTCACACCAAAGGAAGTGTGGACGGGAAAGCTGCCCGGTTGGCACCAAGGTTAAGATCTCTTATGGGTAAAGCAACACACCTCGCGAGTGTAAAGAACCGTGACTCGTCACTCCCTGTTCCGGGATTGAGGAAGCTGCGAACGCGGCCGGAAAGGAGCTCCATGAAGTTCTAGTAAACCGGTGAAGGCCGACGGACATAGCTCTTTGAAATAAAAGCAATCTCTTGAAGAAATGTTTATCAAAACTTGCATTGGTATTAGACTTTCCGGTCTAATATCGTAGCTAGTGCATTAAACACCTCTTATCTATAATGAACTTGTTGAGTACGCTCGTACTCATACCACTCTTAAATCCCATGCTTAGATTGTCCGAATCGTCCGGAGGAGGACTACGACAACAATGAAGGAGCCGAGATCATCGGCTATGAAGAACCTGACCTCTCAGGAGGTGTTGAAGGTGTAGACTACATCATCGTCTACGGATCCGGGGAGGCTTCCGGAGGAGAACAAGCCTAGAGATATCTGAGGAGTAGTAATAGCCGAGCAGCACAAACTCTTACCATGTAGCTGCTCGATTTAATAAATGTTTTGTTTAATGAGACAATGGTATTGTAAGTTAAGTTGGGTTCACCTCGAACCCAGGAGATATCCTCTTAGGACCCAAGAGGAGCTCCGAGACGACTTGTGTATGTGTATTGTAATAATATGTGAATGAGTTATGGACCTTGCTATGTTCTGTTGTACTACTCTGAGGGATGTGATATTTGCGGAATGGTACTTCGCAAATGTTATATCAACGACTGGCATACTACAACATGCAGTGGTATGCAGGGTCACCACAGTTCTGCTTATCTCCGACCACTGAATCAAGATGCATGGGAACCTTGCGTTGATGTCTTGGTATGTAGATTAGGTTTGTGTGCTTGTGGCGACGATTTTGTAGTGGGCGAGGCGGAGTCGTACCAAATAAAAGCCCTTGATCATAGAGTGTCCATCACGAGCATTCAAGGCTATTGGAGAGCCAAAATCTACCTTTTGTTTTCTTTCCCGACCTCAAGTCAACCAAACAATGGTTCGACAACGAGACTCGTTAGGATGACCACAATGCGTTCAACGATCTTAGAATATCAACTTCGTTGTGGGAGACATGTGTTGAATTTCTAAAATCTTTGAGACAGTCTAGTTTGTCATTTGGCATATTTGGCCTTCTATTAGTTCTTGTGTCTCGGGAGAATGTCGAGATGCAAGAGGAAAAGATGATGACAGTGCCTTTAAAAAAGCCTTACTATATTTATTTGTTTACTACCCATGTAAACTAGTATTATTACTAAATACCTCTGGACCCCGAGTAATGTATCTTAAACTATAACTTAATAATATTTGTGATTTATCTAGTCCCTCCATTTTTTATTTACTTCGCATTCTAGCTTTAGTTAAAGTCAAGGTTTATCAGGTTTGATCAAAAAATTATAGAAAAATAGCAACAACCATAATGCCAAATAAATATAATACAAAATATAGTTTATGCTGATTTTAATACTATAGATTTTACATTATAGATATTAATATTTTATCCTAAATATTTTGTCAAATATTACAAAGTTTGACTTTGAGTAAACCTAGAGTACAAACTACTACACACAGATAGATGGTAATACTTCTTCAGCACTACTACACTGACGTGTGTCCACCTAAAACATCTGGAGTGTTCAATGGCTAATATCTGTTCGATGGTTCTTCTTCTTCTTCCATAGTACTATATATATTGTCAAAATAATTTGTTCTCTCCCATAACGGACAAAACCTACTTGTTGTTTATAGTACACGTAAAAAAACAAACGTATTCTGGCAAACAATTTTCGTTAGTTTGAGTTTTTATGCTTCCATGGTTGGATATTTGTTTTCCTCGCCAAAGATGTATAAAGTTGAATTGAGCGAAAATGTTATAGTATATATCTCAATTCACCAATAAAGAACATAGACCAAACGGGTTTCCTCTTGCTATTTCATTCTTCCATTCCCCTTTCTTACATGATTGCCGCAGTTAAAGATAGCTATCAATAATAGTTGGGTTTGACTCTCAACTGAGTCCGGACTGATGAATACACTATTTTGTATTATTACAATTAGATAAAATAAAGGGAATAAGCATGGAGAGCTACATTTGAAAAATCTACTGACTTTTTTATCACATTGTATATTGTGTATAGGAAATGTACAATAAGGGGTCTCTCAAGTCAATAGGGAAATTTACGCGTATAATTGATTTTTACAGAAAGTCTATCATAGTTAGTTAGATTGATTTTAAAAAATAGTTATATTGTCCACAAATCAAGGAAAGGCATCGAGGATATCTTACGAAATATCTCCACAAATAAGAGTTGGATGATGACATATTGTAGAAGAGTTGCTTTTTGCTAAAGTTCCAGTTTCAAAATGAGGTCCAAGAGATATTCAAGTTATACAATGCTTTGGGAAAGAATTCAGACAATATTTTGTAAAATTAAAAAAATTGTGATCCAGCAAAGATGAATTATACTGTAATCAACATAATTAAACAAATCTCATGCTAACACTGCGATTACTAAATTTATTATGTAAGGCACAAAATTAGTCTTAATGTATCCTATTTGAATAGATTTTTTTATTACTAGTTGAATGCTCTTGTGTTGCCAACCATTGGGGTCCTTTTTATAGGCGTTTTTAGGTTAAAACAATTAGTTGGAGATGACGGATGGCTGGCGATGCTCGAGGGGGGAAATAGCTAGGGTGACGCGGTCCCCCTCCTGGGCCGCGCCACCTGACCTTGTTCGGGCCTCAGGGCCCCCCTCGTAACGTTCCAGTGCTCCAGGTCATCATCTTTCGCGAAAATATTAAGCCTCGGAAAATCCTACCTCAATTTGACTTCGTTTAGGTCTGTGAAGGATAAAAATACACAAAACAGAGAATCCATGTTCTGCAGGAGCCAATTTGGCGCGTGGCAGCCGCGGCTCTAGGTCGGCGACACACGCGACGAAGACAGCCGCCAAGCGTGCGGTGTGCATATCCAAGCAAGTGCACCGGTGAGGCGCACTATCACGCCGCAATCCGCGCTCCTCCGCGTGGTTCGTCCTCCTCTCCAGCATCAAAAACGTCGAGGCGGGGCTATCATCTACACCGGCACATGTGCGAGCTCCGGCGACGCGCGGGCTCCCTCCACTCCCACCGATCGACCTTGAATCGAGCCCGGACGAAGGAGCGACACCTCACGATGGTGCGCCGCAACTCGCTCACCACTACCATCACTTATGTGTCAGAGAAGAAGAAGTGCGCCCATGACGCCGATGATGGGCTGGCGTGCGACATCCGGTCGGCGAAGAGTGTGTCCATCCGCTTAGAGATGGCGTGCCACCAGGGGCGGAGCTCCCAGTAGGGCAAGGTAGGGCGGCCGCCCTACCTTGATTTTTAGCAAAAAACTACATATATATAGGCATTTGTCAGTGTATATTCGAGTTACAGTAGTTTCAGCTCGTTTCTGGGAAATAAACGAAGAGAAATACGTAAACTGGGCTGATTTTCAATTGCGTCGGCCGAACATGGCCTGATAGGCTGCTCACGGGGGAGACACATGGGGGCGAATTGGGCCTGATGGGCTGCTGACGGGAGAGACACACGGGAATTCACGACTGGGCGAGCGGCCGAACGCAAGGCACACATGATCGCTAGTCTGTTTCTCCGATCGGCCTGATCGCTCGATCGCGATCGGAACTCCTCTTCGCGACGCACCGACGCCCAGCCGACGCCGTCTTGATTCGTGACCAGGCTCTTCTCCGGTTCGCCACGCACCGACGCGGCGACGCCCAGCCGACGCGCCTCGAGGACTGCTGCAGTGCTGCAGTCTACTGGAGCGAACGAAGCAGCGGCGAACGCTCAGGCAAGGCCGGCATCCGGATTTCCGGAGTAGATCGACGACACGACGAGTACGGATGGACAGAAAAATGAAGGGACCTGCAGCTGCAAACAGGGGAGGTACAATATTTTTGACTATGTAGTGATTTCATATTTTCATTATTGGATGCGGATAATAGGTTTGAAGTTATGAATTGTGAACTAGGTAAATTGGCAAATACTCACAAAACTGAATACTCATGTCTTAATTGTGGATTGCAGATATAAAAAGATTTTTTCTGCCGCTTGCTAGTCGCACCGTCTCTAATTCACCAAGCACCCATGAATCTGATGGAAATGAAAATGTTATGGAACATCAAGAGGAAGATCCAGAAGTGGAAGAATGGATTAGATCTATGACCGCCGACACGGAACAAGTGGAAGATTCCGTTGAAGCCACAATGGCAGAGAATGTTGAGGTTCTAGGAGCTGAAGGTATAACTGATTACATAGATTACATAAAGCTCGATCCAGGTCTTCGCATTCCACTTGATCGTTTCGCTCCCAATGTTAGGGACGATGTTAGATTTGCTTACTTAAAGAATGGTCCAACTCAGCCAACTGATCATAATTTCCCTCCAAATAAAGATAATAGATCCTTTCGGCCACAATGGTATAAGAATTTTGATTGGTTGGAATTTAGTGTGGAAAAGAATAGGGCTTATTGCTTCTACTGTTATCTTTTCAAACATGATCGTATGGATGAGAAATTTGGGCATGATGTCTTTACCAAATCTGGGTACAACCATTGGAAAAATGGGGTAGATGCATTTCGTAAGCATGTCGGAGGGCCATGTAGCATACATAATATGTCAAGGTCAGCATGTGAGGATTTTAAGAACCAGAAGGCAAGTGTGAAAAGCAAAGTTACAACTTATACAAGTGATGCACTAGTAAAGTATGAAACTCGTGTTGATACTTACTCGTGTTGATACTTCTTTGGGAATTGTAAGTTATCTAGCATTGCAAGGTGAACCATTCCGTGGACATGATGAATCAACTTCTTCTTTAAACAAAGGCAATTTCTTGGAGATGCTTGATTGGTATAAAGAAAGAAATAGGGAAGTGAAGCTTGCATTTAAAGAGCTATGTCCTAAAAATGCCAAAATGACTTCCCCAACTATTCAGAAAGCACTTGCCAGACATTGTGCGCAGTAGATCACCAAATCCATCAAAGAAGAGATGGATGGTTGTCTTTTCTCTGTCCTCATAGATGAATCCCGTGATATATCTGTGAAAGAACAAATGGCCGTGGTTGTGAGGTAAGTGTCGAAGTGTGTTAAGTATTTTGTCTTTACTTCTTTTCTATGTAGTGTTATTCAACAGATTTTATCATTTTATTGTAGGTATGTGAACAAGAGTGGAGATATTATTGAAAGATTTTTGGGTATTCAGCATGTCCCAAACACAACATCTCCAGCTTTAAACAAGGCACTTTTGGAGGTTTTCTCTAAACACGGTCTACTTATTGCAAGACTACGAGGGCAAGGGTATGATGGAGCATCTAATATGAGGGGATAATTTAATGGCCTTCAGAAATTAATCCGTGATGAGAACCCAAATGCTTTTTATGTTCATTGCTTTGCTCACCAGTTGCAGCTGACTGTTGTTGCTTTATCGAGGTGTTGCAAAGGTCTTGAGGATTTCTTTGACGATGTGAAAGAGATTGCCAATCTCTCTAGTTCATCTTGCAGGAGGAAGGATATATTGCTTGATAAGCACAAAGAGAATCTTCTATCTAAGATCAAGAAAGGTGAAATGCCCACGGGAAGAGGGAAAAATCAAGAAACATCTTTGTGCCGACCTGGAGATACAAGGTGGGGTTCTCACTACACAACCTTATGTCGTATTGAATCAATGTGGGATGCAGCGATAGAAATTTTGAGCATTGTTGAGTATGATTCTCGCAATCCAACTAAAGCTGGAGGTTATGTTCATAAAATGGAGACTTTTAGTTTTGTGTTCCACATGAAGATGATGTTAAGACTGCTTCGTATGACAAATGATGTATCTCTTCTATTGCAAAAGAAGGATCAGAATATTGTTCAGGTATGCGATAACGTTTAATAGTTACTTTTTCTATGTATATTTTGTTGATCTAAACTTCTATTTGTATAATTTCAGGCCATATCTTTGGTTACGGATGTGAGAACATGTTTGGTTAATTGGAGAAATTATGGTTGGGATTCACTCTTGGAAGATGTCAAATCATTTTGCACTGAAAATGAGATCATAATCCCAAGTATGGACACTATGGTAACAAAATGGGGTAAAACAAGAAAAGGGGGAAGAGACGCACTCACCACTGATCATTTTTATCGTGTTGACACCTTCTATGTTGCCATAGACTCTATTATCACAGAGTTTGATCATCGCTTTAATGAGGCATCTTCAGAGGTTATTCAGAACTTCTCTTGTCTTGATCCAAGAGACTCATTTGCTAGGTTCGATGTGAGTAAACTTGCTCGGCTTACAGAGATTTATCATGAGGATTTCTCTGATTATGAGCGAGATCATATACAAGATTCCCTTAAGTTATTTCTTGTTCATATGAAGAGAGTTGAAGATTTCAGAGTTTGTTTTGACATTGCAAGCCTAGCTAAAAAGATGGTTGAACTTGAAAGGCATATCATGTTCCCTACAGTTTACCGTCTTATTGAGTTGGCAATGCTTTTACCGGTTGGGACAGCAACAGTTGAAAGGGCATTCTCAGCCTATGAAGATTATCAAGACGGAGTTGCGCAACAAGATGTCCGATGGTTGGCTTAATGATTTGATGGTGTGCTACATCGAGCGAGGGATATTCAAAAGTCTTGATCTTAGTGAAATTAAAAAGGATTTTCAAAGCGAAGGTAGAGCTTTGCCATTGCCTGGAACTTCTAGACGACATTAAAGCTTCATTACGGTATGTTCGTAGGTTATACTTAATTACTTATATTTGAATATGTTTCTATTACCACAGTACCGTTGACTATGCTTAACATCATATAAAATATTATTGTGTGAAGACCATTTTATTTTTTTGTGTCAATTTTTTTATGTTATGAAGTTCGCCCGACCTAAATTTTTTTTTGTCCTCCGCCACTGCGTGCCACGGGTAAGTGATCGTCGACTACTCCGACGACTCCTCCGTCTTCTCCGACACCGACGCCAATGACCCCAACATCGAGGACGTGTGTAGCTCCACCGCTCCCACCGTCGCCGACGAAGAATCCCAAGTCCCGATGATGTAGATAAATCCCGTGGTGGCTAGCTACAAATCCATGTAGGATTTCGTATTTTGTAAATCTTTCTAAATTATCTTGGTCGAAGTAGTTTGAAATTCTCGCACAAATTTAGAAAAATTGTGTTCAAAGTTTCAGATAGGGTATGTGTGCCACAACTTAACATTCTCACGTGAAAACGCCCCACCGCGCGAGTTTAGGGTTCTGGATGTGGTATCTGCTACAGATGCTAGAGCAACTCCAAAAGATCCCGTAAACCGGATCGGAACTATAAAAGTCCAGCAGCTTTACAGTTTACTAGGAAGTGTGGCGCGGCGCACGCCGCGCCCGTGGCGTTGATCGTGCGGTTCATAGTTTTGGCATGTGCCGCTGGTATAAATAGTGGCAATACACATTCAGGAACTGGAGCTCTGTCTCCTTGTACTGATACATCCAGAACCGAGGACGTACATTTAGAAAACATGCTCCCATATATCGGTGCCCATAATTCTGTAGTCGTGAGTACATGACCATAGTCGCCAGAAATCTCATCCAGATATCGCTGCCATAATCTTGCAGTTGTCTGAGCGTCTGCCCACAAAAGAAATGGCAGCATTTGTAACCGGATACGAATGAGAGTTCTTTAAACCTGAATGTTGTGAAATTCTTGGCCGAGGCAGTATGTAAGTTGAGCCCATGCTCCCTCAAGAAACAGTTGCAGTTTTCCTTCATGCTAAATACAATACACTGAAGGATATCTGGGAGGCACCAAAGTGCATGCTACATATCGCTGGATCCCAAATGCAGTTCAAACTTCTTCATTTCTTTCCCTGAAAACGGAGATTGTTAGGCAACTTCTAAATGGACAACTGCAGAAGTACATACGTTGAGAATACTGCATTTCAGTTGTCCCCATTTAGAGCAAATAGAGTATCTCGGATCGTTTCTCAGGTCACACTCTAAGGTGTCAGAAAAAATAGACCAAACAGTCTTAGCAATATCATCACATTCAAAAATAGACGATCCACACACACGGAACACAACAAACATGTGTTATCAGCAACAGTTTGACAATACCAAGTTATCTCTCGTAAGCAACTCATCGGGGAAAAATGGCCACACGCGGACATGTATTTTATGAGGCATAGCGATCTTCCACATTTCTTCTTGGGACACCACCATAATTGAAAACCTTGTAAAAGCTTTTGACTGAATAAATGCTAGAACCAGAGAAGAACCAAAGAGGAGTGCCCTGTTCGTCAGTGAACAGGACAGTGGACATAATTTGAAGTTCACCCCATAAACCTGAATAAATGCCAGAACTTGTCCATCAGTGAACAGTACAGTGGACATAATTTTAACCAAAATTCCATGTTTGCATTTGAGCCCCTATTTTCCAATTGCGTTTATGGATTATGCCTAGAACGTCGTGTCTTTGTTGGATATGGATGCTTAATACACTCACTGGAAGAAGCAGATACAACAGCATTCATGGGCAATGCTTGCAAAAATGAAACTGACATGAACTTAAAATATTTTAATGGTGGTTGGTCTATTTAAGAAAAAGCTCATTATCGGAATAACTTATGTGATGTGTCACCTGTCAAGTGGAATGTGTTTGAACTTAGATCAGCTAAAAATAGAAATACTTGTGTGACAGTTGGATCACAAATCCCGTTGGAGAAATTAGAGAAATGAATTAAAAGCATGCATTTGGAAGTTGTTCATTACTGATGAGACAGAATGCACATGGTACTAAATTTCCAATATATAATTGAGGATTGGCACAGCACAATATTTTTAATTCAATTCAATCCATTGAGTACATTCAAATTTCAGATACCAAAACTCGTTGCAGTACACAAACGTATGCCTTCTAAGAAAAATATCAAAAACTAATCGCTATCGTCCTTATTTCTGCATGTAATCCATTCCAGTTATACTAAAATAACTCGTCAAATTATGTAGAAATAAAAAATGGTTATGCTCTTACTATGAGGTCATCATATACACAGGAGAGCCTTCCTAGACCTGCTGTAACTGTAGTGTTATGTCATAACAATTTCTAAATTTAGGAGACATGCTTATATAGAAAAATTTACTGAATAGGCAAAAGGTTCTAAGGATGATACTCCTTCTCAAAGAGCAGCTAGCTAAGAAAATTATGAACAGAGGAAATAGAGCAAACAAAGATACATCTGAGTATGCCAGAAAGGACCTATATAGTCAGTACGTGAGATATTAACCGTAGCAAGAGCACCTCGAATCGACATGCTAGTCAGTACTCATGATGGCTGATACAACATGCAGTTCAGAGAAAATAAAAGGATATTTGAGCTGGTGAATGTGATAGCTGGTTCTGGGCTGTGCCCGGAGTTAAATATAGTTTGCACTGAGAGAAAATTAATGTTTTGGTTGGAAGTACCGCGTAGTAATTATAGCTGAAACAATGTGTATGTGATGAAGGTAGGGACGCTATTGTGTAAACAGGTATAACAATTGTTTGTTTATATCACACGCCATGGCAGACACTGAAAGTAAAACATTGTGAATAGAAGAACAGGTAAATAATTCGAGGCAATGCATTGTATTTATTAATTAAGGACGGCGAGAAAACCCATCCTTTCTATAAAATGCACTGATTCTTCAAAATATTGTGGAATGCAACCAGTTTTAGCTGATACAATATATACATCTTAACCACTGATTTTTGTTGGTATGGATGATATCCTAAATAAACCTTCTTGTACTACTCCATTAAATATGAACTCCTTTCTTTCACATTTGCAGACTACTTACTTCTTATTAAATACAAAATCTTAATTTAATTGAACTGCTCCAATTTCACAAATCATTTTCTAGACTAATGAAATTAGCTATCAGTGGGAACATAATTTCAGGAACTATAACATGAATTTAGACATAAAGTATACCTAGGCAAGCAACATTCCAAGTGAACCAACATTTTAAGTAAAGGAAGCTTCATATTTTCTCGAGGAATCGAAGCTCCATACCTTTCTTTTGTCCATTGGGCTGCTGAGATCACTATGAGCCTGAACTCTACAATGGAAAATATGATTATGGCCAACACGGAAAACAAAGAAATTATGAAATTGAAAATAGGAGCAATGAAATTGTACTAAGTAAAAAAATGAACAAAAGTGCCTGATGCAATCCACGGAACAGCTGAGATGGGTCATGCAATCCACATAGTAGCAAAGACTGGGAGCGATCGCAAGGCAGAACCAAACCAAGGATGGAAAGAAGCGGAGGCCGGCGGTGGGCCAGGTCGATCACTCCGGCGCCGAGTCGCCCCAGTGCCGGACAAAGCAGAGGAGCACGCGGTGGATGGCGACGGCCGCTCCAGTGATGGACCGTCCCCCGGCCAGGTCGATCGCCCTGACGTAGAACTATCCCGCGGAAAGAAGCAGGCCGTCGCCGATGTCCCCAACTCGGAGCCATACCCCCACACCGCTTCGTACCTCAGCTCGTGCGGCTTCTCCCGCGGCGCCGGGGATTTCATGCATCCGGAAGAGGAGACCCCGCCGGCAGATGGGGGCAAGCCACGACTGAAATCAATTTTTTGGCCCTTTCAGTAGGCGATTTTAGAGGAACAAAGTTGAAGTTCTCATTTGACATTGGAACAAAATAGACCAAAACTGAATCGGTCAAACACAAACATACCTCAAGGACGTGCGTGTACCAACGTGCGCAGCTGAGATCTCGGGCGATGCGGTGGAGCTCTGGCGTGAGGGCGGCCGTCGCTAGTCCGCTTCTGGAGCGCCTTCGTCGCGCTGCGCGTCACTGGCCGCAGCCAGAAGAACGGCCCCTCGGGTCGTCCTCCTCGCGACCTCGCCTATGACTTTGACCGCTTCCCCATTGTCATTCGCGATGCCTTCATCTGCATCTGCATCTGCATCTGGTGACCGCAGAAGCCGCGTACTGGGCGTGCGCGAGACGGCGCCCACCCTTGTTGTCCCGGCTGATGAGCAGAAGGTACTCAACGGCAGACGACGCGGCCGCCAAGAAGAAATAGCGGCGGGGTCCAACAGAAAGGGGTAAAGAGGAACAATCTGCAGCGGCGCCGTGCGACCACCTGACTCCCGCAACAGCTTGTCCCGGTCAAGCTTCGGTTGATCTCAACGCCGGCCACCGTTCCCCGTCGCCTCTACATCGCCGCCCAAGCATCGCCGGCTGCCCATCGACGGTAGGCATCAAAGCTTGGTACTCCACGCCTTCTTTTTAGGATAAAAAACTGAGAAGGTGACGGGTAGATGGGTAGTAGAGGGCTTGGGAGGGCCAAGAGAAAATGGCAAAGAAGTAGACGTTTTTGGAGAGAGAATCGAGAGAAAGGAGACAGATAGAAAGCAAAACGACGTGGCCAGCGGACGTGTCACCGTGGGAACGTGGGTACTGCACCGCTTTGACCGATCGCTGGTCACCGCGGAAATAGCATGCAGGAAAAAAAGATCCAGACGACGCGAGGATGTACGGTGACAATCGCTCAACTACGATGAAAATCGCCTACGTGTTAGGATCTGATTGGATGAAAAAACACCATCAACAGTACCCAAATGGCTAAGAATTCAGCAAAGAGGTTCAACTTTTATATATAGTAAATATATGCTTGGTTTGTGCTGCCAATCTGATCACGTATTGATACATTCACGTCACACTATCAATATAGTGACTTATATTATCTATTTTGAATGATATTTGCTATGATCTATCAATATTTGTGTTTTTTTAGTTAATTTATGACTTTCATATAAAATCCTTTTTATTGCTATTTAATTTATGGTAGGCAGAAAATCTCCTTTTTCGTATTTTGCTGTTTCAGGAACCTTCTAGATGTCTAAAAATCAAAGGATAAATACTTAATCAGTTTTCATCAATAGAAGGACCGTGGTCCAAAGAAGCACGAGAGGGGAGCCACGAGGCCCGAAAGAGGCCAGGTGGCGCACCCCCCTCAACTGGGCGCGCCACCCAGGCCCGTTCAGCCTCGAGCGTCATCTTAGCTCCTCCTTTTTACAGATGCATCCGTCTCTCCAGAAAACTGAAGCCATATTTTTCCATGATTTACAGAGGCGGCATCGGAGGTGAAAATCCTCTCTTACTCCGGGAGATTGGGTTAGCGTCCGCGTAGATTTAGGTTTAATCGTCTTTGTTTTGCAATGTATACTGTAAATTATGTTGACATGTAGTCCTCTGTTCCGAAATACTCTACATTCTAGCCTAAAAATATGTTCTGAAATACTCTACATTCTACACCAAAAATTTATTTTAAAATAGTCTATATTCTAGCTTTTAGTCAACATGAACACAGAAAACAAAGCGATGGTCTTTATATATTGGATGTCATTTTTTTAATGTAGCTTGAATTGATTGTTTATCTATTTAAGTATTAATAATAAATGCAATACCAATTTGTTTAAATTTTTCTGAAATGTAGACTAAAAAATGAACAGAGGGAGTAGTGATGAACTTGATGATGCAACGAACTTCTTCTTCGAATTCTCTCGGAAAATTTAGTTTGTGAATACGGGATCTGATCGGCTCGAGCTCGATATACACATGCATCTAAATTTCCGGTGCCCTCTACTTAATTTTTAATGGTTGGGAAGTACGGAACCTCTCGAGTATTATTATTTTCAAACAACCTCATCCTCACATTGGGTGGACTCACACAACTCACTTCTCTTCTCAACTCTTATGGTGTGATATCATTTTTGGTGGTCCACTTTCCTCTCGATTCTTGAGGGGAACACTCTTATATTCACGTTTTGTATAAAATCTGATATATTTTGGAGATTTGAAAATGTATGATACGTCCATTTTGCATCATTATTTTATATCATAATTTACTGTTATTCATTGATATTTTTTTTGAAAGGAATACGGTAGGGGAAGCCCCTACAGTGTTTTTTTTAATAATAAGAACCCAATTCTGCGTCCGTGGGGACTTGAACCTGGGTGGCTGGGTTGTACATCTACTGCCCTAACCGAATGAGCTAGGCTCACTTCTTTATTCCTTGATATATTTCATATTTATAGGTGATACTTATGTTATTTCATCTATTTTGCATGTTTCATGATTATTGGAGGATCATCCACCGGAGTCAGGATTCTGCTTGAAAAAGCGCCGTCAGAATGCAATATTTCTGGAGATCAACAATTGACGGAAATTACACCGAAGATCTTATTTTTCCACAGGATGGAGCTAGCCAAAAGGAGGAGCCGAGGAGGGCCGCCATGGGCCCCCCATAGGCCGGCGCGGGCCCTGGCCTGGCCGCGCCGCCTTGTGGGGAGGGGGGCCACAGCCCCCTTCGGCCGCCTCTCTTTCGCGTACTTCTTCGCCCCGAAAACCTAAGCTCCAGAGAATAATCGCGAGGAGACACAGCCGCCTCGCGGGGCGGAAAACACCGAGAGAGAAAGAGCTCTCCGGCGAGGCTGAAATCCGCGGGAAATTCCCCTCCGGGGGGAAATCGACGCCATCGTCACCACCATCGAGCTGGACTTCATTGGGATCATCATCACCATCATCTCCACCACCATCACCGTCATCTCCACCGCTGCACCTCGTCACCGCTGTAACATCTAGGGTTGAATCTTGATTGTTTGGTAGGGGAAACTCTCCCGGTATTGATTACTCCTTGTTATTGATGCTATTGAGTGAAACCATTGAACCAAGGTTTATGTTCAGATTGTTATTCATCATCATATCATCTCTGATCATGTTCCATATGATGTCTTGTGAGTAGTTCGTTTATTTCTTGAGGACATGGGTGAAGTCTAAATGTTAGTAGTGAATTATGTTGAGTAATATTCAATGGTTTGATATTTAAGTTGTGGTGTTATTCTTCTAGTGGTGTCATGTGAACGTCGACTACATGATACTTCACCTTTATGGGCCTAGGGGAATACATCTTGTATTCGTTTGCTAATTGTGGGGTTGCCGGAGTGATGAAACACTGAACCCCGTTGGTATATCGATGCAGGAGGGATAGCAGGATCTCAGAGTTTAAGGCTATGGTTAGATTTATCTTAATTACCTTTTTGTATTTGCGGATGCTTGCAAGGGGTATAATCACAAGTATGTATTAGTCCTAGGAAGGGCGGTGCATTAGCATAGGACCCACACAACACTTATCAAAACAATGAAGATTAATCAGCTATATGAAGCGAAAGCACTAGACTAAATTCCCGTGTGTCCTCGAGAACGTTTGGTCATTATAAGTAAACAAACCGGTTTGTCCTTTGTGCTAAAAATGATTGGACCACTCGCTGCAATTATTACTCTCGCATTTTACTTACTTGTACTTTATTCATCTGCTATATCAAAACCCCCTGAATACTTGTCTGTGAGCATTTACAGTGAATCCTTCATCGAAACTGCTTGTCAACACCTTCTGCTCCTCGTTGGGTTCGACACTCTTATTTATCGAAAGTACTACGATACACCCTCTATATTTGTGGGTCATCAAGACTATTTTCTGGCGCCGTTGCCGGGGAGTGAAGCGCTATTGGTAAGTGGAATTGGTAAGGGAAACCTTTACTGTACGTGCTATTTTTATTTACTGCTCGCTTGCTATAATTCATTATGGAGAGGTCTTCTCTTGAATTCCTCTTTGGAAAATCTACTACTACTGCAAAGGTAGTGGATGAGGCGCCAGGTGAGAAAGAGGTTTCATACAAAATACCTATGAAAATTATTGAACGTTGATGTCCCACAAGTATAGGGGATCGTGTGTAGCCTTTTCGATAAGTAAGAGTGTCGAACCCAACGATGAGCTAAAGGTAGGATAAGTATTCTCTCGAGTTCTATCAACTACTGATACAACTCTTCGCGCACTAAACGTTTGCATTATCTAGGAAATAAAACTACGGTAGCAATACGTGTATAAGAGATAGCTTTGCAAGATAATAAATACATGAAAGTAAATGTTAGTGCTGCAGAAATAAAGTACACTAAATAAGCATATACTAATAGTACCATGAGTGTGGAAAAGTGGTGGTAATTGTGGTGGCTTTGTCCAAGATTAATTAGTGAAGACATTTAGTTCATTATCTTTGATGTAGTTTTCAATGTGGGAGAGGCTAAATATACAAGCGTTCCACTACTTGGGATTACAAGTACTATATGATTGGATTGTTAGCAAACATCCGTAAATACTAATAATGCATTAAGGTTTCCCCAACCATAGCCTTAAGTTTATGGTCCTCTTACTCCCATACATGCAACTAACCGGTTTGAGCCCTCAGGTTTCTGTCACTCCGGCAGGACTACCCCCCCTTCTTTTGCACATACTACTAATCCTATGGTGTTGATCCATGCGCGCACAAGTATAATGGACACCAAAGGACAGTACCATATCACCATACAACTCTAATGAACCATAGACATTCAACAAAGCAATCAAAAGACAAATATACTACATAAACATGACATAGATCATAGGATAAATATTATAGCATCAAACACCATGTTTACATAGGACGGTACAGAGATTTATGAGAGGATGAACCACTGAATATAAGGAGGAGATGGTGATGGAGATGGCGGTGAAGACGTCGGAGAGCTCAGCGAGGAGCGCCGGGAGGCGGAGGCGTGGGCGGCGGCGGCGGCGGCGCGGGGAACTTCTTCCCCGCCGCCGGCATCATGGGGAGCGCCGCCCCTTAGCCTTCTTATTCCTTGAGTTGGTGCTGGTGTAGATGAGTGTTTCCCCCTCCTTGGCTGCTGCCAAGGAGAAGAATTTCCGTGATAATGCTTGGGGGCCTCCAAAAATAGGGTTTCCCATCAATATATAGTGTTGGAGATGCAATCTAGGCCATGGGATGGATGCCCCTTTGATCCAAGGGCTCTTGGGCACCTCTAGAACCTTCCTAGGACTCCCCTCTGTCCTTCATGAGCCTCACAACTCGTGGCTGGGCCGAAATATCCAGGTATGTAAAGAGTTTGTGTCAAATACGTCACCAACTTTCGGAGTCCCGAAACTACACGAACCTCCGCAGTAATTCTGCTCTGCCGGATGCATCCGTTGTCTGTTCTGGACGAATAAGATATCCAAATTGTTCGGCTTGAAATTCTCTACAACTTTGTAGTTTACGACTTTTCCATTGGACGTCGTTTTGATGAAGTTTCAAAGCGATCTTTGAAAAGTGTTCAGCAGGGACAGATTCCGGGAAATTCCAGATTTCACCATAATGAGCTATTTCTTCCATATTTGCCTATTTCCTGCACAACAAAGTTGAAACCAAGAACTTGTCCACTTTTGCAACTATTAATAGGTTAGTCCCTTAAAACATATAGTAATTGGTGTAAAACAAGCATGGAACATCAAAAATTATAGATACGTTTGCGACGTATCAAACGTGTTGTGGATAACCGCTATGAAGGGGATGGAACTGTCCATCCTGGAGATCATTTACTGTTTTTACATGAATTATGCGGGTTATTCAAATGTGCAGGTATCGCTATGGATGAAGTTAGGAAGAAACTATTCTCTATATCGCTGTCTGGTAAAGCAGCGCATTGGTATAAATTGCTGAAGAATAGGGATTCTCTTGATTGGGAGGACATTGTGTATTTATTTTATTCTAAATTCTATCCACCAAGTGAAATACACAAAGATCGGAACCGCATGTATAATTTCTGGCCTCATGATGGAGAGAGTATTGCCCAAGCATGGGGGAGATTGAAGTCTTTAATGCTCAAATGCCCCATTCATGAGCTTCCTGATAATATCATCATTGATAATTTCTATGCAAGACTGTCTTTTCAAGATAAAACCTTGCTGGATACTACTTGTTCTGGATCATTTACACGCAACAAAGAAGAGTTTAAAAGGGACCTTCTTGATCGGATTCAGAAGAATACTAAAAGATGGGAGAACGACAAAGATATAGAGTCAGGTATAAACTATGATTATAAATGCATTGAAATTTTTATGGATACTGATAAATTTCGTAATATGAGTGCTACTTATGGTCTTGACCCTCAAGTTGTTGCAATTTTTTATAAAGCTTTTGCCTCTCATTTTGAATTGCCTAGGAAGAATTTTGATAAGTATCATGAACCATACAAAGATAAAACTGATTCATCTATAAATAAATGTGCTATAATTGAAACTGTTGATCATATTCTTCCTGAAGCTTATATTGAAAAAACTCCTTTCCCTGCTAAAATGAAGGAGTATTCTGTTATAACTAGTGCGGTTAATAAAAGTGCAAAGAAACCTATAGAATCTGAAGAACAAATAAAAGTTGAACCTGCTATTGCAATAGTTAAAGATCTTGTGACTGAAAATGTAGAAGATGGTCATATTATTTTCTGTGAAGATGCTTCTAATATTGTTTCGCATCCTAATAAGTCTAGGAAAGCCAGTGTTCCTATGCTCTCTATTAGAATTGGTGATCATTATTATTATGGTTTATGCGACATTGGTGCAAGTATTAGTGCCATTCCTTATGAGCTTTATACGGAGATCATACATGAAATTGGTTCTTGTGAACTTGAAGATATTGATGTGGTTATTCGGCCAGCTAATAGAGAAACTATCTCTCCTATTGGTATTGTTCGAGATGTGGAAGTTCTATGTGGTAAGATTAAATATCCTGCTGACTTTTTGGTACTTGGTTACTGCTTGCTAGTAAGTCTTGTCCTATTATTTTTGGTAGACCTTTCCTAAATACTTGTGGAGCTGTTATAGATTGCAAGAAGGAAAAAATTGTGACTAAATTTGCTTGGTGAATCTTATGAGTTTAATTTCTCTAAATTTGCCAAAACTCCTTATAAAGCTGATTTGCCTAATAATGATTTTAGAGTTGAACAGTGTGCGTCTATTGCTCTTGCTCCTAATAATCCTTTGCAGCAACATTTGAAAGATAGTGAGAGTGAAGTCTTTAGGGAAGAAAGGAATGAGCTTGATGAAATTTTCCTTCGTCAACCTATTCTTAAACATGACTTGCTAGGTTGAAGATTTAGGTACAACACCACCACCAAAGGAAGATCCTGTTTTTGATTTAAAACCGTTGCCTGATAATCTTAAGTATGCTCATATTGATGATACGAAAATATATCCTGTTATTATTAGTTCTAAGCTTTCAGATTTTGAGGAAGAAAGGTTATTGAAAATATTGAAGAAACACCGAGGAGCTATTGGCTACACTCTTGATGACTTGAAGGGGATTTCTCCCTCTATTTGCCAACATGCTATCAACATGGAAGATGATGCAAAGCCTGTTGTTGAACATCGGCGTCGTCTAATTCCTAAGATGAAGGATGTGGTAAGGAATGAGGTATTAATACTTCTTGAAGGCTGGTATTATATATCCTATTGCTGATAGTAGATGGGTTAGTCCTGTGCATTGTGTTCCTAAGAAAGGAGGAATAACTGTTGTGCCTAATGATAATGATGAGCTCATCCCTCAAAGAGTAGTTGTAGGGTATAGAATGTGCATTGATTATCGAAAGTTAATAAAGTTGCTAAGAAAGATCATTACCCTTTACCTTTTATTGATCAAATGTTAGAAAGGTTGTCTAAAAATACTAATTTTTGCTTTCTTGATGGTTATTCTGGGTTCTCACAAATTGCTGTTAAAACTAAAGATCAAGAGAAAACCACTTTCACTTGTCCCTATGGAACTTATGCTTTGATACGTCTCCAACGTATCCATAATTTCTGATGTTCCATGCTTGTTTTATGACAATACTTACATGTTTTGCTTGCACTTTATAATGTTTTTATGCATTTTCCGGAACTAACCTATTAACAAGATGCCACGAGTGTCGGTTCTGTTTTCTGTCGTTTTTGGTTCCAGAAAGGCTGTTCGGGCAATATTCTCGGAATTGGACGAAATCAACGCCAAACATCCTATTTTTCCCGGAAGCATCCAGAACACCGAAGGAGAGTCGGAGGAGAGCCGAGGGGCCACCACACGGGTGGGCCGCGCGGGCCACACCCCGGCCGCGCCGGCACGGTGTGGGGCCACCCTGTCGCCCCTCTGCGCCGCCTCTTCGCCTATTTAAGCCCTTTCGACCTAAAAACGCAGTACCAATTGACGAAACTCCGAGAAAGACTCCGGGGGCGCCGCCACCATCGCAAAACTCCAATTCGGGGACAGAAGTCTCGTTCCGGCACCTGCCGGGACGGGGAAGTGCCCGGAAGCCATCTCCATCAACGCCACCGCCTCCATCATGCTCCGTGAGTAGTTCCCCCATGGACTACGGGTTCTAGGCTGTAGCTAGTTGGTATCATCTCTCCCATGTACTTCAATACAATGATCTCATGAGCTGCCTTACATGATTGAGATTCATCCGATGTAATCGGTGTTGTGTTTGTCGGGATCCGATGGATTGTTACGTTATGATTGTCTATCTACAAAGTTTATGAAGTTATTGTTGCTGCAATCTTGTTGTGTTTAATGCTTGTCACTAGGGCCCGAGTGGCATGATCTTAGATTTAAGCTCTATACTTATTGCTTAGATTGTATCTACAAGTTGTATGCACATGTCACTGTCCGGAACTGACGTGGGCATAACCCTTCGGGTACTCGACATTGCCATACCCGGTGCAAACTATGAAGATGGACCAGCATAAGGACTCGACGAGCTGGACCCGCAAGGAATATCAACTTGGACTACAAGGAAAGAAGACTCCAACACGAATCCTACTAGGACTCTTGTAAACCCTAGTTTGGCTGATATATAAAGCCGGGCAGGGGCACCCCTTAGGGACACGCATAATCGAAACATAATTATAGAGGCGACACGCCTAGAAACCGCAACCCGCGGATTAGAACTAGACTAGATCCAACAACTCCGCCTATGGCGGCCCCACGTATACATATATTCATATAGTGGATTGCTAGCGGGACGTAGCGATCCTCCACCGCGGGGACGTGAACCTGGGTACGTCGTGTACCGCCTCGCTCCCGGAACTTCCGTCGTCGCCTTTCTCTAAAACCCAAGCCCCTCATGGTGGGCATTGCCGAGGAACCGCCTCGTCAATTGGCGCCGTCTGTGGGAATCGCGACGCTGGATTTTGTCATCCGGGCGGGATCCGACAAGTTCATCATCATCAATAACGGATGAGCCGACCAACATCATCAAAGCAGCTGCAGCGCATCCGATCTACATTAACGAAAGTTGCGTCGTCAGTTTTGCTCGCGGCCGACTTGGTGTCATCACCTTTGCCGTGACCTTGTTCCCATCAAACATGTGTGTGGAGAATTTGGGCCATGGACACAGCTAGCCACTTGCGTGGATCTTCTGGACAGGACCCAAGTAAGAAGAGAAAACAAATCAGGTAAAGAAAAGGCCAGCATTGTATAGTGTATCAATGACCAACGCGGCCGGCAACAGGCGATTAAAAAATCGATTGAGTACTACCATCCCCATGGGCAGCATGGAAGCAAAACATGATGTTGCTACCTCACGTGGAGATCTGCTAAAATTTACCAATCCAGTCTCACTAAATTTGTCATTGGCATCTCTGGTCGGGAGAATCACACGCGGAGACAAGGAGCAGTCTGGAGCGATAAGAACCAAACCAAAGGCCATCCAAAGAAAGGAGTCATGAAGATGCAAACTACAACCGGATCGAATCCTGCTTTTGCTTGACACGGTTTTTGGAAAAAGAAGAAGAAGAGATCGGTGGCTGCAGCCGACGAAATTATCAAAAGGAGTCACATGTTTGCCGATATCAACACTGGACGAAACTTTACCCGATCGGACCAGCCAGCGCGCCTCTCGCGGTGGCAAATTCCCAGCCGATACAAAGACCAGTTTATCAGCGATGAAATATCAGATTGAAACAAAGCTTCGACTGCTCTGCTCGGTCGACCGCGCCCGCCATAGCGCACTTGTCTTACTCAGGGGCTCGCCTGCCGCGGACCCGACATTACGGACCCGATATATTCGGACGTTCACCCGCCGCGGATCGGCTATATCAAACCGTGTCTTCAACCTCTTCGTGGGCGTGCGAGTCAGCGCGGAGGCTTCATCGCCTTCGACCGAGCAGATCGAGTCTGGCGATTCGCAAGGCGTACGGAGACGTGTCTCTTCCCAGGGAAGCAACATGCATAGGAGCTATACAAATCGCTCCACTACTCCTTAATAGATTGATTGATGGCATGCCACGGATTGCCGGCCAAACATGTTAATCAGCACCTTGATCAGAACAAGGATCATGCATGGATTTTCCGTCTACGAAGCTCATCCAAATTGGGCAGTAACGGAATCACGTGAAGAAAAAGAAGAAAAAAAGAGGCAATCGATTGCCTGCATGTAGACTGAATTTCAAGGAAACAAAGAAGCTGAGGCGTTGCCTGAATAGGAACCCGACGTACTGGTCGGCTGCAGATTAATCAAGCTAGAGCACACTTTGGAAAAAAATCAGCAAAAAAGAGGATATCAAGGCTGTCGGCGAGCCAAGGGAAAAAGAAGTTCGGCTGGAGGCTACGGGCATCCGCGAGACGCGCCGGCGAGACCCCAATATGAATCGCTCAAGCACAGCTTCACTATTTCTACATGATGGAGACAACAGACACGCGACGCTTCGTGAACCTTGGCAGCGCAGCGACACAACAGAATACTCGATAGCAACTTGGCGACCGCAATGCAGCTGAATAAAAACCGACCCGATCGCCGGCCAGGCGCTGCTCATCATCCGACGCAAAGATTATCAGATCGAAACAAGCTTCGACTGCTTCACCATGCACAGTCGCCACGCTCGGGAGCTCGCTTGCTGCGTCGTGGACTTGATATATTCGGGTGCTTGCCCCATTGACTGCTCTGCTCGGACGACCGTACCTGCCATCGCGCACTCTTCTTACTCGCGAGTTCGCCGGCCATGGACCCAACATCGCGGACCCGTTATATTCGGGTGCTCGCCCCATTGACTGCTCTGCTCGGACGATCGTACCTGCCA
This sequence comes from Lolium rigidum, assembly GCF_022539505.1. Lineage (NCBI taxonomy): Eukaryota > Viridiplantae > Streptophyta > Magnoliopsida > Poales > Poaceae > Lolium > Lolium rigidum. Next base: position 117,134,628 of record NC_061508.1, on the reverse strand, counting down.
TCGCGCACTCTTCTTACTCGGGGGCTCGCCTTCCGCGGACCCGACATTACGGATCCGATATATTCGGACGCTCACCTGTCACGGGTCCGCTACATCGACTGCATCCTCTTCATCGACCACGTTTGCCTGGCATGGACTATCTTGGATGGCGGGATTATTTCGGCTGCGCCCGCCGGCATGAATTATCTTGGATGGCGCAATTCTCTCGGTTGCGCCCACCGTGTGAATTATCTTGGATGGCGCAATTATTTCGGCTGCGCCTGCCGCACGGACTATCTTTGGCCGTGCAACTATTTCAACTGCGCCTGCAGAACTAAGTGTTCCTCTTCTTTCGCCACACCCGATGACCGGGGAGGCGTCATTACATCATTACCTCTGGAGCGCTGGAATTACTCGGGGGCTCCTGGAATATCTTCGAGCTATTGCGGTTGCTCTCATCGGGAGCGCCGATTCGCTGGAACCCAAGAAGATATGAAGACTATTACTCCCAACGGGAGCACCGGTTCGCTGGAACCCGAGAAGACATGAAGACTATTACTCCCATCGGGAGCACCGGTTCGCTAGAACCCGAGAAGACATGAAGACTATTACTCCCATCGGGAGCGCCGGTTCGCTGGAACCCAAGAAGATATGAAGACTATTACTCCCATCGGGAGCACCGGTTCGCTGGAACCCGAGAAGATATGAAGACTCAAGTTTTGAAGAATTGCAGTAATTCGGGACACCCGAACTGCATCGTCAGGAACCTTGTTCGTATATTACAACGAACCTCGGGGCTCGCAGTTTCTTGAAGATTCGACTGTGCTCACAGTCCCTTGAAGATTCGACTGTGCTCGCAGTCCCTTGAAGATTTGACTGTGCTCACAGTCCCTTGAAGATTTGACTATGCTCACGGTCCCCTGAAGATTATTTCGAGGACCATGCTCTTGACCTTTGCTATAGATGCCTCAAAGAGTGCCGCAGATAGCAAGGATCATGAAGCAGCGGGGACCTTGCTCTTTTCCTTCGCTATAGATGCCTCAAAGAGTGCCGCAGATAGCAAGGATAATGAAAAAGCCTCTGAAATTACGAGTGCTATGATGCAAATCAACAAAGACCTTGCTCTTATCCCTTGCTATAGATGCCGTGCCGCAAATAGCAAGGATCATGAAGCAACGAAGACCTTGCTCTTTTCCTTTGCTATAGATGCCTCAAAGAGTGCCGCAAATAGCAAGGATCATGAAGCAACGGGGACCTTGCTCTTTTCCTTCGCTATAGATGCCTCAAAGAGTGCCGCAGATAGCAAGGATCATGAAACACGTACAAAAACGACCCACGTTCGGTACTTTACTTATAGAAGTATCAAAGAACAACGGGCTCATCGGCAGAATCATTGCACCCAAAATATTCGGGAATGACTATTGAAACTTACAATCGGTTGAAAGCAAAGTTGCGCATACAACAGGTTTAGCAAAACCTGCAACACGAGCTGATCACTCATAATGATTTGCTGACCAACTAGTATACATACATATAACGGGCAATTAAGATTTGCTCCTTCAAAATTTGCGAACGGCATTAACACGGTAAAAGTACATATACATGTATCTACCGAACAAAAGGTCTCGACTACGCAATCCAAACACTTGGATGAAGTAGCCAAAATGCCTATTTTGACTTGAGTTTATTCACGGTTGCAAACATCAGTGCCCAGACTCGGGGGCTACTTCCATCGGGAGCGCTGGACGCGCACCCGCTAAAAATCATCGGCTCCTCCCGGGTATCATCTGAATTATCGGCTCCTCCTGGGCCATCATCCCAATCATCGGCTCCTCCCGGGTATCATCTGAATTATCGGCTCCTCCTGGGCCATCATCCCAATCATCGGCTCCTCCCGGGTATCATCTGAATTATCGGCTCCTCCTGGGCCATCATCCCAATCATCGGCTCCTCAGGGCCATCATCTCCATCATCGGCTCCTCTGGAATATCATCTGAATCATCAACTCCTCTATCGATGACATCATCAGAGTCATCAGCATCATGTTCTCGGAACTCGAGGACGTGTACGGTATTTGACTTAGCATTTTTTACACCCTATACATAATTATTTCATATTTATCTACAGGCTCGGGGGCTACTCCCATCGGGAGCGCTTGTCGCGCACCCGATAAAAAATATGGCAACCTCGCCAACAAAGAAGAATAAAATTGAAGACATCGGCATCAACAATCAAGATCTTCGAGTAGTACAACTTGAGTCTATGCGCGGCTGCAAACACCCGCCCATAGACTCGGGGGCTACTCCCATCGGGAGCGCTTCGCGCACCCGACAGAAAGCAACTTTGACTCTACATCAAGCACAAGATTCAACAGATGATCAAGACATTCGGCGAAGACAACTTTAGTCCCTGCCCGAAGCTTCACTTCGGCCAGACACTCGGGGGCTACTGATGTGGGTATAGCCCTTCGGGTACTCGACATTTCCATACCCGGTGCAAACTATGAAGATGGACCAGCATAAGGACTCGACGAGCTGGACCCGCAAGGAATATCAACTTGGACTACAAGGAAAGAAGACTCCAACACGAATCCTACTAGGACTCTTGTAAACCCTAGTTTGGCTGATATATAAAGCCGAGCGAGGGGCACCCCTTAGGGACACGCATAATCAGAAACATAATTATAGAGGCGACACACCTAGAAACCGCAACCCGCGGATTAGAACTAGACTAGATCCAACAACTCCGCCTATGGCGGCCCCCTGTATACATATATTCATATAGTGGATTGCTAGCAGGACGTAGCGATCCTCCACCGTCGGGACGTGAACCTGGGTACGTCGTGTACCGCCTCGCTCCCGGAACTTCCGTCGTCGCCTTTCTCTAAAACCCAAGCCCCTCATGGTGGGCATTGCCGAGGAACCGCCTCGTCAGGAACCAAAGGCCCCGAAGTGACAGAAATCGGGACAACCGGAGGGGATGGCGGTGATGTGAGGATCACATGTTTTCACGGAGTGTTAATGCTTTGCTCCGGTACTCTATTAGAAGGAGTACCTTAATATCCAGTAGATTCCCTTGAGGCCCGGCTGCCACCGGCTGGTAGGACAAAAGATGTTGTGCAAGTTTCTCATTGCGAGCACGTACGACTATTATTGGAAAACATGCCTACATGATTAATGATCTTGATATTCTGTCTTAATGCTATTTCAATCCTATCAATTGCCCGATCGTAATTTGTTCACCCAACACTTGTTATTGGAGAGTTACCACTAGTGTAGATCGCCGGGAACCCCGGTCCATCTTTCATCATCATATACTCGTTCTACATGTCATTGGAAGTAGTATCAACTATCTTCCGGTGCCATTGCTCTCATATTACTATTATCGCTGTTGTGTTACTCGTTACTATCGCTCTCATATTATCGCTACTTTCACATCACCCCTGTTGCTAGTGCTTTTCCAGTGTAGCTGAATTGACGACTCAGTTGTTAAGGCTTATAAGTATTCTTTACCTCCCTTGTGTCGAATCAATAAATTTGGGTTTTACTTCCCTCGAAGACTGCCGCGATCCCCTATACTTGTGGGTTATCAAGACTGTTTTCGAGCGCTCATGCCGGGAGGCATAGCTCTACTCATAAGTTCACTCGGGGAGTACACTCTACCTCTCTCTCTGTTTTATTTTATTTTGTTTTGCTTAGTTTACTTTTGTCTAGTATATTTGTGCTTAGTTTATTTCTGTCTAGTATTATTTTGCTTAGTTTACTTTTGCCTAGTTTGTTTTTATTTCGTTTTATTTTCCTCATATACCCAAAAATCCATAAAAATTTGAAAAACCTAAAAATTAAAAACTACTATTATGGGAGAACCTACAACCTACTTGGAGCTTATAGAATATTATAATAATTATAGAGAATCAAGAGCGGGAAAGTGATGAGTGCTGTGATAGAAAAATTGAATACAATTGCTAAAATCTTGCTTAAACGCCATGATATAAACTGTTGCTCTCAACAGGACACTAAACATCTTAAATTTCAATGTGGCTTTAGTGAGGAATTTTTAATTAAGAACTATAATCGGAATAGCTATATTCATTTTAGGTTTGAAGAGGTAGAACAATTTGTCATATTTATGGGAGCCTCCGAGATAGAATCCTTCATGGTTAAAAATTATGAAACTTGTGTTGTTTGTAAGGACCTTAAAGATTATGTCTCTTCTATCCTTAATTTTTGCAATGAAAGTTACACTGATAATCCTTATATCATTGATTATAAAGAGAGACTCATTAATGCACAAGAATGCACTCACAATTTGCGGGGACTCGTGGAAGAAGAAATTGATGAACCCGAAAGCTCATTGGATGAAAAAGAGGAGGAAATTGATGAACCTGAAAGCTCATTGGATGAAAAAGAAGAGGAGAGTGATGAACAAAAGGGGGAAGAATGGATTAGCTACCCATGCCAACCTTCTAATGAGAGTAACTCTTTATCTCTTACACTATTTGATTGTCCTCCATGCTTACCGAAAGAGGTTGAATGTTATGTTCTCGTGGATTCTCTTGAAATATTCCCTATGAGTAAAACTTGTGAGAATAATTATGCTACTCGTTATTTATGATAATCCATGCTACTTTGATAAATCTTATGATAATGCTTTGTTTGTGCTCGATGTCGAAATGCATGGTACTAAAGAATTTTGCGTAGCAAATGTTTATGATAAAGCTCTTGATGATGGTCCTATGTTACTTGATAATATTAATTGTACTACTAATGAAAATGGGATTTGAGAGGTCTTGACATTATCTATGAGTCCCATATCTCTTGAGATTGATCAACCATCTTGTTATATTATTGATAAAAGTGTGTTTGAAAGTTTTAATCACACTATTTTTGAGCTTGATAAAAATTATGTGTTTATGGATCATGAAAAGCATGCTATATGTGATAGTTATATTATTGAGTTTGTTTATGAAGCTACTGAAAATTATTATGAGAGAGGAAAATATAGTTGTAGACTTGTGAGAATAATTATGCTACTGTTATTTATGATAATCCATGCTACTTTGATAAATCTTATGATAATGCTTTGTTTGTACCTGATGTCGAAATGCATGGTACTAAAGAATTTCGCGTAGCAAATGTTTATGATAAAGCTCTTGATGATGGTCCTATGTTACTTGATAATATTAATTGTACTACTAATGAAAATGGGATTTGAGAGGTCTTGACATTATCTATGAGTCCCATATCTCTTGAGATTGATCAACCATCTTGTTATATTATTGATAAAAGTGTGTTCGAAAGTTTTAATCGCACTATTTTTGAGCTTGATAAAAATTATGTGTTTATGGATCATGAAAAGCATGTTATATGTGATAGTTATATTATTGAGTTTGTTTATGAAGCTACTGAAAATTAATATGAGAGAGGAAAATATAGTTGTAGAAATTTTCATGGTGCTAAAACACCTCTCTATATGCTTAAAATTTTGAAGTTACTCTTGTTTTATCTTCTTATGCTTATCACTTTGTTCTTCATGAATTTATTTGTGTACAAGATTCCTATGCATAGGAAGTGGGTTAGACTTAAATGTGTTTTGAATTTGCTTTTTGATGCTCTCTTTTGCTTCAACTCTTATTTCTTGCAAGTGCATCATTAAAACTGCTGAGCCCATCTTAATGGCTATAAAGAAAGAATTTCTTGGGAGATAACTCATGTGTTTATTTTGCTACTGTTTTGTTGTGTCTTGGAAGTTGTTACTACTGTAGCAACCTCTCCTTATCTTTATTTTATTGCAATGTTGTGCCAAGTGAAGCCTCTAATCGAAGGTTGATACTAGATTTGGATTTCTGCGCAGAAACAGATTTCTATCTGTCATGAATATAGGCTGTTTTCTCTCTAGGTAACTCAGAAAATTATGCCAATTTACGTGCGTGTTCCACAGATATGTACGCAACTTTCGTTAGTTTTGAGTTTTCTGATTTGAGCAACGGAAGTACCTCTTTTAAATTCATCTTTACTGGCTGTTCTGTTTTGGCAGATTCTATCTCTGTTTTTTTGCATTGTCTCTTGCGGACTTTAAGCAAGGCTTTCTACACGTGGAGAGCTGTAGCTAATGTTTTATTGAGTTCTTGCAATGTGTCACTACAGGACCAAGGTGGATTCAAGTTTTTGAGTACTAACCCCTCTAATAAAGTTTATGAGAAGTTTGGTGTGAAGGAAGTTTTCAAGGGTCAAGAGAGGAGGATGATATATGATCAAGAAGAGTGAAAAGTCTAAGCTTGGGGATGCCCCCGTGGTTCATCCCTGCATATTTCAAGAAGACTCAAGCGTCTAAGCTTGGGGATGCCCAAGGCATCCCCTTCTTCATCAACTTATCAGGTTTTTCTATTGGAACTATATTTTTATTCGGTCACATCTTATGTGCTTTACTTGGAGCGTTTGTGTGTTTTATTTTTGTTTATGTTTGAATAAGATTGGATCCTAGCAATCCTTGTTTGGGAGAGAGACACGCTCCGCTTTTTCATATGAACACTTGTTCTTCGTTTTACTTTTAATGTTCAATGATAAAAGTTGGAAGTTACATCACTTATGGTTATTTGGTTGGAAACAGAAAATGCCTCATATTGTCTTGAATAATTTGACACTTGGCAATTGTTTTGAGCTCTCAAGTAGATCATGATTAAGTTTTTTTTCATGTAGTTTAAACCTATTAGTGGAGAACTACTGTAGAGCTTGTTGAAATTGGTTTGCATGATTGGTCTCTCTTAAGGTTTAGATATTTTCTGGTAAAAGTGTTTGAGCAACAAGGAAGACAGTGTAGAGTATTATAATGCTTGCAATATGTTTTTATGTAAGTTTTGCTGTACCGGTTTATACTTGTGTTTGCTTCAAATAACCTTGCTAGCCTAAGCCTTGTATCGAGAGGGAATACTTCTCATGCATCCAAAATCCTTGAGCCAACCATTATGCCATTTGTGTCCACCATACCTACCTACTACATGGTATTTCTCCGCCATTCCAAAGTAAATTGCTTGAGTGCTACCTTTAAACAATTCAAAATTTATCACCTCTGATTTGTGTCAATGTTTAATAGCTCATGAGGAAGTATGTGGTGTTTATCTTTCAATCTTGTTGGGCAACTTTCACCAATGGACTAGTGGCTTCATCCGCTTATCCAATAACTTTGCAAAAAGAGCTGGCAATGGGATTCCCAGTCCCAAATTAATTAACAAAAATAGACACTCCTCCATGGTATGTGATTGTTGGACGGCACCCGAAGATTCGGTTAGCCATGGCTTGAGAAAGCAAAGGTGGGGAGGAGTGTCATCATAATAAAACTAAAATAAAAAGGCACTCCTTCATGGTATGAGATTGTTGGCAGGCACCCGAGGATTCGGATAGCCATGGTTTGTGAACCAAAGCTCTCTTTATGTTTTCAAAACCAAAGCTCTAGCACAAATATAGCAATCAATGCTTCCCTCTGCGAAGGGCCTTTCTTTTACTTTATGTTGAGTCAGTTTACCTACTTCCTTCCATCTTAGAAGCAAACACTTGTGTCAACCGTGCATTGATTCTTACATACTTGCTTATTCGCATTCATTATATTACTTTGTGTTGACCATTATCCATGAGATATGTATGTTGAAAGTTGAAAGCAACTGCTGAAACTTAAATCTTCCTCTATGTTGCTTCGATGCCTTTACTTTGAATTTATTGCTTTATGAGTTAACTCTTGTGTGAGACTTTTGATGCTTGTCTTGAAAGTACTATTCATGAAAAGTTTTGCTATATGTTATCTATTTGTTAGCAACTATAGATCATTGCCTTGAGTCACTTCATTCATCTCATGTGCTTTGTAATAGTATGATCAAGGTTATGTAAGTAGCATGTCACTACAGAAATTATTCTTTTTATCGTTTACCTACTCGAGCACGAGTAGGAACTAAGCTTGGGGATGCTGATACGTCTCCAACGTATCCATAATTTCGATGTTCCATGCTTGTTTTATGACAATACTTACATGTTTTGCTTGCACTTTATAATGTTTTTATGCATTTTCCTGAACTAACCTATTAACAAGATGCCACAATGCGCTCCTCGTTTTCGCTGTTTTTGGTTCCGTAAAGGCCGTTCGGGCAATATTCTCGGAATTGGACGAAATCAACGCCAAACATCCTATTTTTCCCAGAAGCATCCAGAACACCGAAGGAGAGTCGGAGGAGAGCCAGGGGGCCACCACACAGGTGGGCCGCGCGGGCCACACCCTGGCCACGCCGGCCTGGTGTGGGGCCACCCTGTCGCCCCTCGTGCGCCGCCTCTTCGCCTATTTAAGCCCTTTCGACCTAAAAACGCAGTACCAATTGTCGAAACTCCAGAAAGACTCCAGGGGCGCCGCCACCATCGCAAAACTCCAATTCGGGGGACAGAAGTCTCTGTTCCGGCACCCTGCCGGGACGGGGAAGTGCCCCCGAAAGCCATCTCCATCAACGCCACCGCCTCCATCATGCTCCGTGAGTAGTTCCCCCATGGACTACGGGTTCTAGCTGTAGCTAGTTGGTATCATCTCTCCCATGTACTTCAATACAATGATCTCATGAGCTGCCTTACATGATTGAGATTCATCCGATGTAATCGGTGTTGTGTTTGTCGGGATCCGATGGATTGTTACGTTATGATTGTCTATCTACAAAGTTTATGAAGTTATTGTTGCTGCAATCTTGTTGTGTTTAATGCTTGTCACTAGGGCCCGAGTGGCATGATCTTAGATTTAAGCTCTATACTTATTGCTTAGATTGTATCTACAAGTTGTATGCACATGTCACTGTCCGAAACCAAAGGCCCCGTAGTGACAGAAATCGGGACAACCGGAGGGGATGGCGGTGATGTGAGGATCACATGTTTTCACGGAGTGTTAATGCTTTGCTCCGGTACTCTATTAAAAGGAGTACCTTAATATCCAAGAGATTCCCTTGAGGCCCTACTGCCACCTACTGGTAGGACAAAAGATGCCGTGCAAGTTTCTCATTGCGAGCACGTACGACTATTATTGGAAAACATGCCTACATGATTAATTATCTTTATATTCTGTCTTAATGCTATTTCAATCCTATCAATTGCCCGACTGTAATTTGTTCACCCAACACTTGTTATTGGAGAGTTACCACTAGTGTAGATCGCTGGGAACCCCGGTCCATCTTTCATCATCATATACTCGTTCTACATGTCATTGGAAGTAGTATCAACTATCTTCTGGTGCCATTGCTCTCATATTACTATTACTGTTGTTGTGTTACTGTTACTATTACTCTCATATTACTGCTACTTTCACATCACCCCTGTTGCTAGTGCTTTTCCAGGTGCAGCTGAATTGACGACTCAGTTGTTAAGGCTTATAAGTATCCTTTACCTCCTCTTGTGTCGAATCAATAAATTTGGGTTTTACTTCCCTCGAAGACTGCCGCGATCCCCTATACTTGTGGGTTATCATGCTTATAGACGTATGCCATTTGGTTTATGTAATGCTCCTGCTACTTTTCAAAGATGCATGTCTGCTATTTTTCATGGCTTTTGTGAGAATATTGTAGAGGTATTCATGGATGATTTTTCTGTCTATGGGAATTATTTTGATAATTGCTTGCGAAACCTTGATAAAGTTTTGCAGAGATGTGAAGAAACTAACCTTGTTCTTAATTGGGAGAAATGCCACTTTATGGTTAATGAAGGAATTGTATTGGGACATAAAATTTCCGAGAGAGGTATTGAAGTTGATAGAGCTAAAGTTGAAGCAATTGAGAAGATGCCCTATCCTAGGGATGTTAAAGGTATTCGTAGTGTTCTTAGTCATGCTGGGTTTTATAGGAGATTTATTAAAGATTTCTCTAAGATTTCAAAGTCTCTTACTAATCTTCTTCAAAAAGATGTACCTTTTGTTTTTGATGATGATTGTAAGGAAGCTTTTGAAACTCTAAAGAAAGCCTTAACAACTGCTCCTGTAGTTGAACTTCCTGATTGGAATTTACCTTTTGAAATTATGTGTGATGCTAGTGATTTTATTTGTAGGCGCTGTTCTTGGACAGCGAGTAGATAAAAAATTGAATGTTATTCATTATGCTAGCAAAACTCTTGATGTTGCTCAAATAAATTATGCTACAACTGAAAAAGAGTTATTAGCTGTAGTTTTTGCTTGTGACAAGTTTAGATCCTATATTATTGATTCAAAAGTTACAATCCATACTGATCATGCTGCAATTAGGTACCTTATGGAAAAGAAAGATGCTAAGCCAAGGCTTATTAGATGGGTGCTTCTTTTGCAAGAATTTGATTTACATATTATAGATAGGAAAGGTGATGATAATCTTGTTGCTGATAATTTGTCTAGATTGGAAAATATTGCTTATGATCCTGTTCCTGTTAATGATAGTTTTCCAAATGAACAATTGGCTGTAATAAAGGTGAGCTCGCGAGATAGTCCTTGGTACGCCGATTATGCTAACTTTATTGTTTCCAAGTACTTGCCTCCAACCTTTTCAGCTCAAGCAAAGGAGGAAATTCTTTTATGACTTGAGGCATTATTTTGGGATGACCCACACTTATATAAAGAAGGAGTGGATGGTATTCTGCGAAGATGTGTTCCCGAATATGAACAGCAAGAGATATTGAGTAAGTGTCATGGTAGTGTCTATGGAGGACATCACGCCGGAGATAGAACCGCACAGAAGGTTCTACAATCAGGTTTCTATTGGCCAACTCTCTTCAAAGATGCAAGAAAGTTTATTTTATCTTGTGATGAATGTCAAAGGGTTGGTAATATCTCCAGACGCAATGAAATGCCTATGAATTATACTCTTGTTATTGAACCATTCGATTGTTGGGGATTTGACTTCATGGGTCCTTTCCCTTCTTCGAAGGTAACACTCATATACTTGTCGCTGTTGATTATGTTACTAAATGGGTGGAAGCCATACCCACAAAAAGTGCTGATGGTGAGACCTCTTTAAGAATGCTTCTAGATATTATTTTTCCTAGATTTGGAGTTCCTAGATATCTTATGACTGATGGAGGTTCTCATTTTATTCATGGCGGTTTTAGAAAAAATCTTGCTAAATATGGTATTAATCATAGAATTGCTTCCGCTTATCATCCTCAAACTAGTGGGCAAGTAGAATTATCAAATAGAGAGATTAAATCTATCTTGCAAAAGACTGTTAATAAATCTAGAAAGAACTCGGCTAGTAAATTGAAGGAAGCACTATGGGCTTATAGAACTGCTTATACAAATCCCATGGGTATGTCACCGTATAAAATGGTTTATGGGAAAGCTTGTCATTTACCTTTAGAACTAGAGCACAAAGCTTATTGGGCTGTAAGAGAACTAAATAAAGATCCTAAACTTGCCGGTAAGAAGAGATTGCTACAATTGAGTTCTCTAGATGAATGGAGAAGTGAAGCTTATGAAAATACTAAACTCTTTAAAGAGAAAGTTAAGAAATGGCATGATAGAAGAATTATCAAAAGATAATTTAATGTTGGAGATAAAGTCCTATTGTATCGGTCTCGTCTCATATTTTTTGCAGGGAAATTACTCTCAAAATGGGAAGGACCATATGTCATTGTGGAGGTGTATCGTTCAGGAGCAATTAAAATTAGTTCTCTGCAAGGCAATGCCACACAAGTGGTGAATGGACAAAGACTCAAGCATTATATCTCCGGTGATTCTTATAATGAAGATGTTGATGTTATTCGAGTGGTAACTCCGGAAGCTTTCATCAAAGGCCAAATTGACAGTTCTGCAGAGTTCGACTTTGAATAGGTAACAATACTGGTAATAAAAAGTTCGCGCTTAACTTTCCGAACAATATTTTTGCTATTTTTGGAAAATATGAAAAATTACGAGATCGAAACGGAGTGGAGGAGACGCACGAGGGCGTGCCCCATAGGCCGGCGCGGGCCCTAGCCTGGCCACGCCGCCCTATGAGGATAGCCCCTCGTTGTCCCTCTCCGACTCTGGTTCGACCTGGTACTTTCCTTCTGTCGTGAAAATTTCTGTTATATAATCCCTCGGACCTCTGGAGGTCCGTATATCGTTTTCTCGTCGCGTTTTGTTTCGAGCTGTTTTCTGCCAGGATCTGTTTTCGATCTAGAAGCACCATGGTCTCTGATACGTCTCCGACGTATCGATAATTTCTTATGTTCCATGCCACATTATTGATGATATCTACATGTTTTATACACATTATATGTTGTATTTATGCATTTTCCGGCACTAACCTATTAACGAGATGCCGAAGAACCAGTTCTTGTTTTCGCTGTTTTTGGTTTCGTAAATCCTACAAAGGAAATATTCTCGAATTGGACGAAATCAACGCCCGAGGTCCTATTTTTGCACGAAGCTTCCGGAAGACCGAGGGGAAAGGAAGTGGGGCCACGAGGCGCCGCCACAACAGGGCGGCGCGGCCCGAGTCTTGGCCGCGCGGCCCTGGTGTGTGGGGCCCTCGTGTGGCCCCCCGCGTTGCCCTTCCGTCTACTTAAAGCCTTCGTCGCGAAACCCCCAGTACCGAGAGCCACGATACGGAAAGCCTTACTGAGACGCCGCCGCCGCCAATCCCATCTCGGGGGATTCGGGAGATCGCCTCCGGCACCCTGCCGGAGAGGGGAATCATCTCCCGGAGGACTCTTCACCGCCATGGTCGCCTCCGGAGTGATGAGTGAGTAGTTCACCCCTCGGACTATGGGTCCATAGCAGTAGCTAGATGGTCGTCTTCTCCTCATGTGCTTCATTGTCGGATCTTGTGAGCTGTCTAACATGATCAAGATCATCTATCTGTAATTCTATATGTTGTGTTTGTCGGGATCCGATGGATAGAGAATACTATGTTATGTTGATTATCAATCTATTACTTATGTGTTGTTTATGATCTTGCATGCTCTCCGTTATTAGTAGAGGCTCTGGCCAAGTTTTTACTCTTAACTCCAAGAGGGAGTATTTATGCTCGATGGTGGGTTCATGCCTCCATTAAATCTGGGACAGTGACAGAAAGTTCTAAGGTTGTGGATGTGCTGTTGCCACTAGGGATCAAACATTGATGCTATGTCCGAGGATGTAGTTATTGATTACATTACGCACCATACTTAATGCAATTGTCTCGTTGTTTGCAACTTAATACTCGGAAGGGGTTCGGACGATAACCTCGAAGGTGGACTTTTTAGGCATAGATGCATGCTCGGATAGCGGTCTATGTACTTTGTCGTAATGCCCAATTAAATCTCACAATACTCATCATATCATGTATGTGCATGGTCATGCCCTCTCTATTTGTCAATTGCCCGACCGTAATTTGTTCACCCAACATGCTATTTATCTTATGGGAGAGACACCTCTAGTGAACTGTGGACCCTGGTCCATTCTTTTACATCGAATACAATCTATCGCAATACTTGTTCTACTGTTTTCCGTAAACAATCATCATCCACACTATACATCTAATCCTTTGTTACGAGCAAGCCGGTGAGATTGACAACCTCACTCGTTTCGTTGGGGCAAAGTACTTTGGTTGTGTTGTGCGGGTTCCACGTTGGCGCCGGAATCCCTGGTGTTGCGCCGCACTACATCCCGCCGCCATCAACCTTCAACGTGCTTCTTGGCTCCTCCTGGTTCGATAAACCTTGGTTTCTTTCTGAGGGAAAACTTGCAGCTGTACGCATCACACCTTCCTCTTGGGGTTCCCAACGGACGCGTGCTGTACGCGTATCAAGCATATTTTCACGGCGCCGTTGCTCGGGGAGATCAAGACACGCCTGCAAGGGAAGTCTCCACAATCCAATCTCTTTACTTTGTTTTTGTCTTGCTTTACTTTATTTACTTATTTGTTTGCTGCATTATATCAAAACACAAAAAAATTAGTTGCTAGTTTTACTTTATTTACCTGTCTTGCTCTCTCGTATCAAAAACACAAAAAAATTAGTTACTTGCATTTATTTTATCTAGTTTGCTTTATTTACTACTCGCTAAAATGGCCACTCCTGAAAATACTATGTTGTGTGACTTCACAACCACAAATAATAATGATTTCTTATGCACACCTATTGCTCCACCTCGCTACTACAATGAGAATTCTTTGAAATTAAACCTGCTTTACTAAATCTTGTTATGCGAGAGCAATTTTCTCGGTGTTAGTTCGATGATGTCTGCTGCCCATCTCAATAATTTTGTTGAATTGTGTGAAATGCAAAAGTATAAAGATGTAGATGGTGACATTATAAAATTAAAATTGTTTCCTTTCTCATTAAGAGGAAGAGCTAAAGATTGGTTGCTATCTCTGCCTACGAATAGTATTGATTCATGGACTAAATGCATGGATGCTTTTATTGGTAGATATTATCCCCCTGCTAAAATTATATCTTTGAGGAGTAGTATAATGAATTTTAAACAATTGGATAATGAGCATGTTGCACAAGCTTGGGAAAGAATGAAATCTTTGGTTAAAAATTGCCCAACCCATGGACTGACTACTTGGATGATCATCCAAACCTTTTATGCAGGACTGAACTTTTCCTCGCGGAACCTATTGGATTCAGCTGCTGGAGGTACCTTTATGTCCATCACTCTTGGTGAGGCAACAAAGCTTCTTGATAATATGATGATTAATTACTCTGAATGGCACACGGAAAGAGCTCCACAAGGTAAGAAGGTAAATTCCGTCGAAGAAATCTCTTCCTTGAGTGATAAGATTGATGCTATTATGTCTATGCTTGTGAATGATAGGACTAATGTTGATCCTAATAATGTTCCGTTAGCTTCATTGGTTGCCCAAGAAGAACATGTTGATGTAAACTTCATTAAAAATAATAATTTCAACAACAATGCTTATCGGAATAATTCTAGTAATAACTATAGGCCATATCCTTATAATAATGGTAACAGTTATGGTAATTCTTATGAGAATTATTACAACAATAATAGTAACACACCCCCTGGACTTGAAGCTATGCTTAAAGAATTTACTAGTACACAAACTGCTTTTAACAAATCTGTTGAGGAAAAACTCAATAAAATTGATATTCTCGCTTCTAAGGTTGATAGTCTTGCCTCTGATGTTGATCTTTTGAAATTGAAAGTTATGCCTAATAAGGATATTGAAAATAAAATTGTTACTACAGCAAATGCCATCCAAGTTAGAATTAATGAGAATATAAGATTGATGGCTGAATTGCATGCTAGGTGGGAAAGAGAAGAAAATGAAAAACTAGCTAAAGAGAATAATGTAGCTAAAGTTTGGACTATTACCACCACTAGTAATGCTAATGCTCCACATGTTGCTGCACCTCCTACTATTAATGGTAAAATAATTGGTGTTGGCAATGTTTCCACTTCTAATGCAAAGCGTGCAAAACTGCCGGAAACTGCTAAAACTCACTGAAACCGCTCGTGATAAAACTGCTGAAATTTTTTCCAACATTGGGGATGATGATCCCATTGCTTTAGATTATAATGGTTTGGATTTTGATGATTGCCACATCTCTGAAGTTATAAAGTTCTTACAAAAACTTGCTAAGAGTCCTAATGCTAGTGCTATAAACTTGGCTTTCACAAAACATATTACAAATGCTCTCATAAAAGCTAGAGAAGAGAAACTAAAACTTGAAACTTCTATTCCTAGAAAGTTAGAAGATGGTTGGGAGCCCATCATTAAGATGAAGGTCAATGACTTTGATTGTAATGCTTTATGTGATCTTGGTGCAAGTATTTCCGTTATGCCTAAGAAAATCTATAATATGTTTGACTTGCCACCATTGAAAAATTGTTATTTGGATGTTAATCTTGTTGATAATGCTATAAAGAAACCTTTGGGGAGAGTTGATAATGTTCGCATTACCGTTAACAATAACCTTGTCCCCGTTGATTTTGTTGTCTTGGATATTGAATGCAATGCATCTTGTCCCATTATATTGGGAAGACCTTTTCTTCGAACTGTTGAAGCTATCATTGATATGAAGGAAGGTAATATTAAATATCAATTTCCTCTCAAGAAAGGTATGGCACACTTCCCTAGAAATAGAATGAAGTTACCTTTTGATTCTATTATTAGAACAAGTTATGATGTTGATACTTCATCTCTTGATAACACTTGATATACACTTTCTGCGCCTAGCTGAAAGGCGTTAAAGAAAAGCGCTTATGGGAGACAACCCATGTTTTTACTACAGTAATTTTATTTTATATTTGAGTCTTGGAAGTTGTTTACTACTGTAGCAACCTCTCCTTATCTTAGTTTTGTGCATTTTTGTGCCAAGTAAAGTCTTTGATAGTAAGGTTCATACTAGATTTGGATTACTGCGCGTGAAACAGATTTCTTTGCTCGTCACGAATTTCGACCTGCCTCTCTGTAGGTAGCTCGGAAAAATATGCCAATTTACGTGCGTGATCCTCGGATATGTACGCAACTTTCATTCAATTTGGGAATTTTCATTTGAGCAAGTATGGTGCCTCAATAAAATCCATCTTTACGGACTGTTCTGTTTTGACAGATTCTGCCTTTTATTTCGCATTGCCTCTTTTGCTATGATGGATGAATTTCTTTGCTTCATTAATGTCCAGTAGCTTTGTGTAATGTCCAGAAGTGTTAAGAATGATTATGTCACCTCTGAACATGTAAATTTTTATTATGCACTAACCCTCTAATGAGTTGTTTCGAGTTTGGTGTGGAGGAAGTTTTCAAGGATCAAGAGAGGGAGATGATACGATATGATCAAGGAGAGTGAAAGCTCTAAGCTTGGGGATGCCCCGGTGGTTCACCCCTGCATATTTTAAGAAGACTCAAGCGTCTAAGCTTGGGGATGCCCAAGGCATCCCCTTCTTCATCGACAACATTATCAGGTTCCTCCCCTAAAACTATATTTTTATTCCATCACATCTTATGTGCTTTGCTTGGAGCGTCGGTTTGTTTTTGTTTTTGTTTTGTTTGAATAAAATGGATCCTAGCATTCATTGTGTGGGAGAGAGACACGCTCCGCTGTTGCATATGGACAAATATGTCCTTAGGCTTTACTCATAGTATTCATGGCGAAGGTTGAATCTTCTTCGTTAAATTGTTATATGGTTGGAATCGGGAAATGCTACATGTAGTAATTCTAAAATGTCTTGAATAATTTGATACTTGGCAATTGTTGTGCTCATGTTTAAGCTCTTGCATCATATACTTTGCACCCATTAATGAAGAAATACATAGAGCTTGCTAAATTTGGTTTGCATATTTGGTCTCTCTAAAGTCTAGATAATTTCTAGTATTGAGTTTTGAACAACAAGGAAGACGGTGTAGAGTCTTATAATGTTTACAATATGTCTTTTATGTGAGTTTTGCTGCACCGGTTCATCCTTGTGTTTGTTTCAAATAACCTTGCTAGCCTAAACCTTGTATCGAGAGGGAATACTTCTCATGCATCCAAAATCCTTGAGCCAACCACTATGGCATTTGTGTCCACCATACCTACCTACTACATGGTATTTCTCCGCCATTCCAAAGTAAATTGCTTGAAGTGCTACCTTTAAAATTTCCATTCTTTACCTTTGCAATATATAGCTCATGGGACAAATAGCTTAAAAACTATTGTGGTATTGAATATGTACTTATGCACTTTATCTCTTATTAAGTTGCTTGTTGTGCGATAACCATGTTCCCGGGGACGCCATCAACTACTCTTTGTTGAATATCATGTGAGTTGCTATGCATGTCCGTCTTGTCTGAAGTAAGGGAGATTTACCACTCATTTAATGGTTAGAGCATGCATGTTGTTAGAGAAGAACATTGGGCCGCTAACTAAAGCCATGAATCATGGTGGAAGTTTCAGTTTTGGACATATATCCTCAATCTCATATGAGAACATTAATTGTTGCTAAATGCTTATGCATTAAAGAGGAGTTCATTATCTGTTGTGTATGTTGTCCCGGTATGGATGTCTAAGTTGAGAATAATCAAGAGCGAGAAATCCAAATGCGAGTTTTCTCCTTAGACCTTTGTACATGCGGCATGGAGGTACCCCTTTGTGACACTTGGTTAAAACATGTGTATTGCGATAATCCCGGTAATCCAAGCTAATTAGGACAAGGTGCGGGCACTATTAGTATACTATGCATGAGGCTTGCAACTTGTAAGATATAATTTACATGATACATATGCTTTATTACTACCGTTGACAAAATTGTTTCTTGTTTTCAAAACCAAAGCTCTAGCACAAATATAGCAATCAATGCTTCCCTCTCGCGAAGGGCCTTTCTTTTACTTTTATGTTGAGTCAGCTTCACCTATTTCTCTCCACCTCAAGAAGCAAACACTTGTGTGAACTGTGCATTGATTCTTACATACTTGCATATTGCACTTGTTATATTACTTTACATTGACAATTATCCATGAGATATACATGTTACAAGTTGAAAGCAACCACTGAAACTTAATCTTCCTTTGTGTTGCTTCAATACCTTTACTTTGATTTATTGCTTTATGAGTTAACTCTTATGCAAGACTTATTGATGCTTGTCTTGAAAGTACTATTCATGAAAAGTCTTTGCTTTATGATTCATTTGTTTACTCATGTCATTACCATTGTTTTGATCGCTGCATTCATTACATATGCTTACAATAGTATGATCAAGGTTATTATGGCATGTCACTCCTGAAATTATCTTTGTTATCGTTTACCTGCTCGGGACGAGCAGGAACTAAGCTTGGGGATGCTGATACGTCTCCGACGTATCGATAATTTCTTATGTTCCATGCCACATTATTGATGATATCTACATGTTTTATACACATTATATGTTGTATTTATGCATTTTCCAGGCACTAACCTATTAACGAGATGCCGAAGAGCCGCTTGTCGTTTTCTGCTGTTTTTGGTTTCAGAAATCCTACAAAGGAAATATTCTCGGAATTGGACGAAATCAACACCCAGGGTCCTATTTTTGCACGAAGCTTCCAGAAGACCGAGGGGGAAAGGAAGTGGGGCCACGAGGCGCCGCCACAACAGGGCGGTGCGGCCCAGGTCTTGGCCGCGCGGCCCTGGTGTGTGGGGCCCTCGTGTGGCCCCCCGCGTTGCCCTTCCGCCTACTTAAAGCCTTCGTCGCGAAACCCCCGATGCCGAGAGCCACGATACGGAAAACCTTACCGAGACGCCGCCGCCGCCAATCCCATCTCGGGGGATTCGGGAGATCGCCTCCGGCACCCTGCCGGAGAGGGGAATCATCTCCCGGAGGACTCTTCACCGCCATGGTCGCCTCCGGAGTGATGAGTGAGTAGTTCACCCCTGGACTATGGGTCCATAGCAGTAGCTAGATGGTCGTCTTCTCCTCATGTGCTTCATTGTCGGATCTTGTGAGCTGCCTAACATGATCAAGATCATCTATCCGTAATTCTATATGTTGTGTTTGTCGGGATCCGATGGATAGAGAATACTATGTTATGTTGATTATCAATCTATTACCTATGTGTTGTTTATGATCTTGCATGCTCTCCGTTATTAGTAGAGGCTCGGCCAAGTTTTTACTCTTAACTCCAAGAGGGAGTATTTATGCTCGATGGTGGGTTCATGCCTCCATTAAATGCGGGACAAGTGACGTAAAGTTCTAAGGTTGTGGATGTGCTGTTGCCACTAGGGATAAAACATTGATGCTATGTCCGAGGATGTAGTTATTGATTACATTACGCACCATACTTAATGCAATTGTCTCGTTGTTTGCAACTTAATACCGGAAGGGGTTCGGACGATAACTCCGAAGGTGGACTTTTTAGGCATAGATGCATGCTGGATAGCGGTCTATGTACTTTGTCGTAATGCCCAATTAAATCTCACAATACTCATCATATCATGTATGTGCATGGTCATGCCCTCTCTATTTGTCAATTGCCCGACTGTAATTTGTTCACCCAACATGCTATTTATCTTATGGGAGAGACACCTCTAGTGAACTGTGGACCCCGGTCCATTCTTTTACATCGAATACAATCTATCGCAATACTTGTTCTACTCGTTTTCTCGCAAACAATCATCATCCACACTATACATCTAATCCTTTGTTACAGCAAGCCGGTGAGATTGACAACCTCACTCGTTTCGTTGGGGCAAAGTACTTTGGTTGTGTTGTGCAGGTTCCACGTTGGCGCCGGAATCCCCGGTGTTGCGCCGCACTACATCCCGCCGCCATCAACCTTCAACGTGCTTCTTGGCTCCTCCTGGTTCGATAAACCTTGGTTTCTTTCTGAGGGAAAACTTGCCGCTGTACGCATCACACCTTCCTCTTGGGGTTCCCAACGGACGCGTGCTGTACGCGTATCAGTCTCCAACAACAAGGGCAAGGAGCTTTCGGAGGAAGATATTCAAGATCTCGAGTGGAAAGAGGTGGACGAGAGTGTCAAGGAAGAAGATGAAGAAGAAGTGAAGGAAGACTCGCATGCATACCCGTGTGCCACCGTCGCAAGCATCGAGGTGGTGGAAAATCCTTTCAGTTCCAAGAAGAGCGCAAGAATTCGCACCGGGGGAAAGTTCCACGTCACTTCCTAGCTCCAAAGACATCTCCTCCAGGCACCTACAACCCCTTCCATACTCTAATTTACAATAGTCAAATTGAAAGGATTCCCAAGGCAGTATTGCCTAGCAGTTGGGATATAGATCGTTCTAACACTGCAGGAAAGATGAAGCCTGAAGCTGAAGAGTGGGGAAACAACTCTAAGAGTTGGGACTCGCCGTCGGACATACTTCTTAACCGCGTCGAGCACAATTCGGAGATGATCCGCAACATCATGTACGATATTGATGAGCTAAAGGAGCTTGTTAAGAAGCTTATCAAGAATTCATCATCACCACCGCCGAAGGAGTAATTCATCATTGGTATTGGCACCCCCTTGGTTTGTTCCAAGCTTGGGGGAGTGCCGCGGTATCACATCATCACTATCTTTTACCTTTTTACTATCAAGTAGTGTCATATCATGAGTAGGGAAGTTATCATATACGATGTGTTGCAGTATGGAAGTATCTCTCTTTTAGTTGGTTATCTATGTATCCCTTGGTGTGAGTTATCGTTATGGAATATTAATGAGAAGTTTTATCATTTACATATTGCACATCTTATTTTAGTTTGCAATCTCTATTATATGATTGATCTTGTTGTTAAGTATTGGTATCACTTTGGGAGCATTGAGTAAATCTATTTGGTTTTGGCAAACTTAGCATTGGTCAATAGCAACAACACTTTGAGTTTAAGTAGAAAAGAGGAAATACATGTAGATATGTTATTTCATTATCTTTCTTTCTTGTTAGCTCATAGCTTAGTATTCTGAAGTTAAAATTGTTTGTGCTTACAAGGAAGATGCATGATTGTTTCTATCAGATGTATATTTGTTTGTTTCCCTCAACTCTTATGCTTGCTAATCAACCTTGCTAGCCAAAGACCTGTACTGAGAGGGAATACTTCTCGTGCATCCAAACCCTTAAACCAAACCTATGCCATCAGTGTCCACCATAACTACCTACTATGTGGTATTCCCCTGCCATTCCAAGTAAATACTTCATGTGCTACCTTTAAACAATTCAAAAGTTATCATCCCTTAGTTGTGTCAATGTTTTATAGCTCATGAGGAAGTATGTGGTGTTTTATCTTTCAATCTTGTTGGGCAACTTTCACTAATGGACTAGTGGCTTCATCCACTTATCCTATAATTTTGCAAAAAGAGCGGCAACGGGGTTCCCAGCCCCAATTAATTAACTCTCATTAATAATCCTCTTCACATGTTTTGCTCTGATTCATCAGTAACCAACTTAATTTTGCAATAGACACTCCTCCATGGTATGTGAAATGTTGGAAGGCACCCGAGGATTCGGTTAGCCATGGCTTGAGAAAGCAAAGGCTGGGAGGAGTGTCATCCTTAAATAAACTAAAGTACATGTGTAAACAAAAGAGAAGAGGGATGATCTACCTTGCTGGTAGAGATAACGTCCTTCATGGGAGCCGCTCTTTGGAAGTCTGTTTGGCAAGGGGGTTAGAGTACCCGCTACCATTCGTTGACAACAACAAACACCTCTCAAACTTTACTTTTATGCTCTCTATATGATTTCAAAACTTAAAAAGCTCTAGCACATGATTTAATCCCTACTTCCCTCTGCGAAGGGCCTATCTTTTACTTTATGTTGAGTCAGTAAACCTATTTCCCTCTATCTTAAGCAAGCAATTGAGTTGTTGTGATCAAACCATCTATACTGTGATCTACTTAATCATGCCTTTTATTCTTCCTTGTTTAGTACAAGTTTTATCCGAATGAATATAGCTTTGAAGGTTATCAATGATTATGAGGAGATTATTATGATTGAGTATGCAAGTTTTGCTATAAGCTTTAATATAAGAGCGCTGCTCAATATATAAGTACAATCCGTTAATTGTTCTCTGACCAAGAACGAAGTTTGCCATCACCAATTATGATTTCCTATGCACCTTTATTTGTGATTTCCTTTTACTTGTTTCAAGTTGAATCATATGAGGAAGTTGTTCACTAGAATGTCTTGTGTGAATTAATATGATGCTTCTTGTCCGTATTTTTTTATCGACTCTTCACTCCATAAACATGTGGTCTTGTTTACCGAGTTCGGTTTCGCTTGGGGACAAGCAAAGTCTAAGCTTGGGGGAGTTGATACGTCCATTTTGCATCACTATTTTATATCATAATTTATCGTTATTCATTGATATATTTCATATTTAGAGGTGATACTTATGTTATTTCATCTATTTTGCATGTTTCATGATTATTGGAGGATCATCCACCGGAGGCAGGATTCTGCTGGAAAAAGCGCCGCCAGAATGCAATATTTCTGGAGATCAACAATTGACGGAAATTACACCGAAGATCTTATTTTTCCAGAGGATGGAGCTAGCCAAAAGGAGGAGCCGAGGAGGGCCGCCATGGCCCCCCCATAGGCCGGCGCGGGCCCTGGCCTGTTCGCGCCGCCTTGTGGGGAGGGGGCCCACAGCCCCCTTCGGCCGCCTCTCTTTCGCGTACTTCTTCGCCCCGAAAACCTAAGCTCCAGAGAATAATCGCGAGGAGACACAACCGCCTCTGCGGGGCGGAAAACACCAGAGAGAAAAGAGCTCTCCGGCAGGCTGAAATCCGCCGGGGAAATTCCCTCCCGGAGGGGGAAATCGACGCCATCGTCACCACCATCGAGCTGGACTTCATTGGGATCATCATCACCATCATCTCCACCGCCGTCACCGTCATCTCCATCGCTGCACCTCGTCACCGTTGTAACATCTAGGGTTGAATCTTGATTGTTTGGTAGGGGAAACTCTCCCGGTATTGATTACTCCTTGTTATTGATGCTATTGAGTGAAACCATTGAACCAAGGTTTATGTTCAGATTGTTATTCATCATCATATCATCTCTGATCATGTTCCATATGATGTCTTGTGAGTAGTTCGTTTAGTTCTTGAGGACATGGGTGAAGTCTAAATGTTAGTAGTGAATTATGTTGAGTAATATTCAATGGTTTGAATTTAAGTTGTGGTGTTATTCTTCTAGTGGTGTCATGTGAACGTCGACTACATGATACTTCACCTTTACGGGCCTAGGGGAATACATCTTGTATTCGTTTGCTAATTGTGGGGTTGCCGGAGTGACAGAAACCTGAACCCCGTTGGTATATCGATGCGGGGAGGGATAGCGGGATCTCAGAGTTTAAGGCTATGGTTAGATTTATCTTAATTACTTTCTTGTATTTGCGGATGCTTGCAAGGGGTATAATCACAAGTATGTATTAGTCCTAGGAAGGGCGGTGCATTAGCATAGGTTCACCCACACAACACTTATCAAAACAATGAAGATTAATCAGCTATATGAAAGCACTAGACTAAATTCCCGTGTGTCCTCGAGAACGTTTGGTCATTATAAGTAAACAAACCGGCTTGTCCTTTGTGCTAAAAAGGATTAGGCCACTCGCTGCAATTATTACTCTCGCATTTTACTTACTTGTACTTTATTCATCTGCTATATCAAAACCCCACGAATACTTGTCTGTGAGCATTTACAGTGAATCCTTCATCGAAACTGCTTGTCAACACCTTATGCTCCTCGTTGGGTTCGACACTCTTATTTATCGAAAGTACTACGATACACCCCCTATACTTGTGGGTCATCAATGTACTACTCAGATCTACATTTTTATCATTTATAATGTGGCTCAGAATATAAAGTATTTGCTAGAGTTCTCTTAGCCAAAAAGAAAAAATCGTAAGAGCAGCCGTCTCCCCGACGAGGCCCCAGGACGCCTTTTTTCCATTCGGATGGACGAAAACGGCCCAGTCACGCCCCCAGATCCTTGTTTTCGTCTGGATTTGGGCTTTCATCCATCCGGGGAGCCCAGGCCATCCCGGCCCCCCCGGGGAGCCTCGGGGACTCCGAACGAAACGAAAGCGCGGGAAACACCGAGAAAACTTCCTGCGTGGCTGGTGGCCCCGACTTGTCAGCGAGAGAGACCGATCGTAGTGCTCATCGCATCGTCTTCCGGCGCTGTAAAAGCCTGCCGCCGGCCAGTCTTCGCCGGACGCGTAGCTTCCACGCGGCGAGTTAATGCCGTCGCGTCGGTTTCACGAGTGTCACCCCCTATTTATCGCCGAACTACCGCGTCTGGCTGCATTGACCATGCCGTCTCCCTATTCTCAATCTTCCCCAATCTCGAGCGAGAGCTAGTGGCGATCACACAATGGCGAACGACGGTGCGGCCAAGAATGGCTTCGGCCGCCGCTCTCTCCACCAATGGGAGGGGCGGTTCCTCCACATGGTGGGCTACCCGGCGCCGTCGGACTTCCGCGCACCGGGAGGATGGCGACTCAGCACGGGCGGTGTCCCGATCCCGCCGCCACCGATGGGTCGCGCCGCCCTGGAGGCGGAGATCGACGCGGTGCTCGTCACTCTCAGTGACGAGCAGCGCGCGGAGGAGCGGTTCTGGCCGGACAACTACGAAGCATGGACGGAGTTCTTCCGGCGAAGGTACGAGCGCGAACTCGCCGCGTACGACGGCCCTCCTCCCCCTCCCACTAGGAATAACGCTGCCGGCGCCGCCGCTGGTGGAGCGCGTCTGCTCGCTGATACGTCTCTAACGTACCTATAATTTCTGATGTTCCATGCTTGTTTTATGACAATACTTACATGTTTTGCTTGCACTTTATGGATGTTTTATGCATTTTCCGGAACTAACCTATTAACGAGATGCCGAAGGGCCAGTTGCTGTTTTCTGTTGTTTTTGGTTCCAGAATGGCTGTTCGGGCAATATTCTCGGAATTCGACGAAACGAAGACCCAACATCTTATTTTTCCCGGAACCTTCCAGAAAGTCAGAGGGGGACCAGAGGGGTGCCATGGGGGCCCCACACGTGTGGGCGGCGCGGCCCAAGGGGGGCGCGCCCCCCTAGTGTGAGGAGGCCCCGTGGCCCCTCCGACTCCGACTCTTCGCCTATTTAAGCCCTGGTGACCTAAAACATCGATACGAATTGACGAAACTCCAGAAAGACTCCGTGGGCGCCACCACCATCGCGAAACTCCGTTTCGGGGGACGAAGTCTCGTTCCGGCACCCTGCCGGGACGGGGAAGTGCCCCCGGAAGCCATCTCCATCAACGCCACCGCCTCCATCATGCTCCGTGAGTAGTTCCCCCATGGACTACGGGTTCTAGCTGCAGCTAGTTGGTATTCTCTCCCCCATGTACTTCAATACAATGATCTCATGAGCTGCCTTACATGATTGAGATTCATCTGATGTAATCGGTGTTGTGTTTGTTGGGATCCGATGGATTGTTACATTATGATTAGTCTATCTATAAAGTTTGTGAAGTTATTGTTGCTGCAATCTTGTTGTGTTTAATGCTTGTCACTAGGGCCCGAGTGGCATGATCTTAGATTTAAACTCTATACTTATTCCTTAGATTGTATCTACAAGTTGTTTGCACATGTCTATGTCCGGAACCCGAGGCCCCAGAGTGACAACAACTGGGATAACTGGAGGGGAAGGCGTAGGTATGAGGATCACATGTTTTCACGGAGTGTTAATGCTTTGCTCCGGTGCTCTATTAAAAGGAGTACCTTAATTGCCAGTAGATTCCCTTGAGGCCCGGCTGCCACCGGCTGGTTGGACAAAAGATGTTGTACAAGTTTCTCATTGCGAGCACGTATGACTATATATGGAAAACATGCCTACATGATTAATAATCTTGATGTTACGTCTTAATGCTATTTCAATCCTATCAATTGTCCAACTGTAATTTGTTCACCCAACACTTGTTATTGGAGAGTTACCACTAGTGTAGATTGCTGGGAACCCCGGTCCATCTCTCATCATCATATACTCGTTCTATATGTCATTGGAAGTAGTATCAACTATTTTCACGGTGCCATTGCTCTCATATTACTGCTACTGCTGCTCGTGTTACTCGTTATTACTTGCTCTCATATCACTCGCTACTTTCACATCACCCCTGTTGCTAGTGCTTTTCCAGGTGCAGCTGAATTGACAACTCAGTTGTTAAGGCTTATAAGTATTCTTTACCTCCCCTTGTGTCGAATCAATAGATTTGGGTTTTACTTCCCTCGAAGACTGTTGCGATCCCCTATACTTGTGGGTTATCACTCGCGCCCTCGAAAATGTGCTCGCGTACATCGAGGGTGGGAACTCCCTCGTTCTGGAGATGCCACCAATAGCGCCGGATTTTGGCCGGGGCTGAGATGCTCTAAAGAAAACCTTTTCGTTACCACGGGAACCATGTCGACCCCGGGACACATCTCTCGTCCGCGAGTTCAGACAAGGCTCGCGCGCACGCGCACCATCCAAATCCACGCACGCACCGCACCAGCCTGACCCGTTTCCAGCTTAACTTAATTTCGTTTTTCCACCTCCACCTCCACCTCGTCGCGCTCTCTCTCTCGTCCTCACCCTAGATCCAGCCCCCCTAGGGTTTGGCTCCTCCTCCACGCCGCCGCCATGGATCCCGACGGGGACGGCTCCTTCCACCGGAAGGAGGCCATGTCCGCCGTGCAGGACGTCGACCAGTACTACGCGACGACGACAACTACGACGACCTCTACAACGACGACTACGGTGACCTCTGGAATTATATGGGCGCTTTCGCGTTGTTACAATGAGTTGTGGTTGTGCCTCTAGGGCTCCCAGGATCCGGCTTATAAAGGCGCCCGGATCTAGGGTTTACACGGAGAGTCCTAGCCGGAATACAAGTTGCCTAACTACGGAATATTACATTGCCGTGCACGTCAAGGATCCGCCTTCCATCAAGGTCATACTGGATCCGGATACTTTATGGGCCTCCACGGATCCGGCCTTCTTCGTAGGTCGGATAAGATCCGGCTCCCTGCTCCTGGGCTGGACTTCATCCATCATGATCTACAGCAACTGGGCCGCCCGATGGGCCACATGTCACACCACCATCCGTGTGCCACCCGGGCTTGCTGGATCTAAGCCATGTCGTTGATATACACACAAAGTATACCCACAACACGCATCAACCGCGCTGCCGCCACCGCCACCCTTTCTCCGGCGGAAATTCCTCCACCTCCACCGCCACATTTATTGATCATGTAGCAGCGATGTCTGCCCGAGGCAGCCGTGGCAGGAGCCAAGATAGGCCCCGGGAGCGAGTCGCAGCGTCCCGACGGAAGCTCCCGCGGCAGTTTCGTGGAGGAGTGTGCCAAATGGGTCCGCTCCAAGGCCGCGAAGAAACACGCCGTCCGGAAGTGGACCGACTGGGGCTTGACGCCGCTGTTGTTACTCGGCCCGTACGCGTACGCCGCGAGGCGGCCTCGTCTTCGTCCCCCGCCACCATCATCGCTCCCCCACTCCCTCCGAGGAAGAAGACCCGACCGAGGAGGAACATGCGCCCCCTGCGACCGCGAGGGTGTTCTCCGAGGTGGACTTCGCTGACAACGTCGAAGCCGAGGCGGCCGCCCTCGAGGAGCTCTGTCACGTGTTGGCACGGGAGGCAACGGAGGCGAAGCTGTGAGAGGAAGAGGACGTGCATTGGACCGTCTACCAGGTGTGTGTGCGTACGAGGAGTTCCAACGGGAGGCCTCCGTCCATCGCGTCAAGATCGAGCGTCAACCCGTCAATTTTTTTTTATAAAATGTAGATTAAGAAAAGAACAGAGGGAGTAGTGATGAACTTGATCATGTTTCTTTGAATTCTCCCGGAAAATTTAGTTTGTGAATACGGGGATCTGATCGGCATACGCATGCATCTAAATTTCCGGTGCACTCTACTTAATTTTTAATGGTTGGGAAGTACGGAATCTCTCGAGTATTGTTTTGAAACAACCTCATCCTCACATTGGTTGGACTCACACAACTCACTTCTCTTCCCACTCTTAGGCTAGCCATAGTGCTAGTATCATAGCTAGTATTGATGGCGTGTATTTCACACGTTCGTTGGGCAACCCCAAGAGGAAGGTATGATGCGCACAGCAGCAAGTTTTCCCTCAGAAAGAAACCAAGGTTTATCGAACCAGGAGGAGCCAAGAAGCACGTTGAAGGTTGATGGCGGCGGGATGTAGTGCGGCGCAACACCGGGATTCCGGCGCCAACGTGGAACCTGCACAACACAACCAAAGTACTTTGCCCCAACGAAACAGTGAGGTTGTCAATCTCACCGGCTTGCTGTAACAAAGGATTAACCGTATTGTGTAGAAGATGATTGTTTGCAGAGAAAATAGTAAAACAAGTATTGCAACAGATTTGTATTTCAGTATTAAAAGAATGGACCGGGGTCCACAGTTCACTAGAGGTGTCTCTCCCATAAGATAAAAGCATGTTGGGTGAACAAATTACAGTCGGGCAATTGACAAATAGAGAGGGCATAACAATGCACATACATGACATGATAAGTATAGTGAGATTTAATTGGGCATTACGACAAAGTACATAGACCGCCATCCAACTGCATCTATGCCTAAAAAGTCCACCTTCAGGTTATCATCCGAACCCCCTCCGGTATTAAGTTGCTAGCAACAGACAATTGCATTAAGTATGGTGCGTAATGTAATCAACAACTACATCCTCGGACATAGCGCCAATGTTTTATCCCTAGTGGCAACAAGCACAACACAACCTTAGAACTTTCGTCACTTGTCCCAGTGTCAATGCGGGCATGAACCCACTATCGAGCATAAATACTCCCTCTTGGAGTTAAAAGCAAAAACTTGGCCGAGCCTCTACTAGTAACGGAGAGCATGCAAGATCATAAACAACACATATGTAATAACTTGATAATTAACATGACATGGTATTCTCTATCCATCGGATCCCGACAAACACAACATATAGAATTACGGATAGATGATCTTGATCATGTTAGGCAGCTCACAAGATCCAACAATGAAGCTCAATGAGGAGAAGACAACCATCTAGCTACCGCTATGGACCCATAGTCCAGGGGTGAACTACTCACTCATCACTCCGGAGGCGACCATGGCGGTGTAGAGTCCTCCGGGAGATGAATCCCCTCTCCGGCGGGGTGCCGGAGGAGATCTCCGGAATCCCCCGAGATGGGATCGGCGGCGGCGGCGTCTCGGTAAGGTTTTCCGTATCGTGGTTTTTCGCCTCGGGGGTTTCGCGACGGAGGCTTTAAGTAGGCGGAAGGGCAGAGTCGGGGCCCGACGAGGGGCCCACACCATAGGGCGGCGCGGGCCCCTCCTTGGCCGCGCCGCCTTGTGGTGTCGCCACCTCGTGGCCCCACTTCGTATGCTCTTCGGTCTTCCGGAAGCTCCGTGGAAAAATAGGCCCTCGGGTCTTCGTTTCGTCCAATTCCGAGAATATTTCGTTACTAGGATTTCTGAAACCAAAAACAGCGGAAAACAGGAACTGGCACTTCGGCATCTTGTTAATAGGTTAGTTCCAGAAAATGCACGAATATGACATAAAGTGTGCATAAAACAAGTAGGTATCATCAATAATATGGCATAGAACATAAGAAATTATCGATACGTCGGAGACGTATCAAGCATCCCCAAGCTTAGTTTCGCTCGTCCCGAGCAGGTAAAACGATAACAAAGATAATTTCGAAGTGATATGCCATCATAACCTTGATCATACTATTTGTAAACATATGTAGTGGATGCAGCGATCAAAACAATGGTAATGACATGAGTAAACAAGTGAATCATAAAGCAAAGACTTTTCATGAATAGTACTTCAAGACAAGTATTAATAAGTCTTGCATAAGAGTTAACTCATAAAGCAATAAATCAAAGTAAAGGTATTGAAGCAACACAAAGGAAGATTAAGTTTCAGCGGTTGCTTTCAACTTGTAACATGTATATCTCATGGATAATAGTCAACATAGAGTAATATAACAAGTACAATATGCAAGTATGTAGGAATCAATGCACAGTTCACACAAGTGTTTGCTTCTTGAGGTGGAGAGAGATAGGTGAACTGACTCAACATAAAAGTAAAAGAATGGTCCTTCAAAGAGGAAAGCATCGATTGCTATATTTGTGCTAGAGCTTTTATTTTGAAAACATGAAACAATTTTGTCAACGGTAGTAATAAAGCATATGAGTTATGTACATTATATCTTACAAGTTGCAAGTCTCATGCATAGTATACTAATAGTGCCCGCACCTTGTCCTAATTAACTTGGACTACCGGATCTTTGCAATGCACATGTTTTGACCAAGTGTCACAATGGGGTACCTCCATGCCGCTCGTACAAAGGTCTAAGGAGAAAGCTCGCATTTTGGATTTCTCGCTTTTGATTATTCTCAACTTAGACATCCATACCGGGACAACATGGACAACAGATAATGGACACCTCTTTAATGCATAAGCATGTGGCAACAATTATTATTCTCATATGAGATTGAGGATATATGTCCAAACTGAAACTTCCACCATGAATCATGGCTTTAGTTAGCGGCCCAGTGTTCTTCTCTAACAATATGCATGCTCCAACCATAAAGGTGGTAGATCTCTCTTGCTTCAGACAAGACGGACATGCATAGCAACTCACATGATATTCAACAAAGAATAGTTGATGGCGTCCCCAGAAGCATGGTTATCGCACAACAAGCAACTTAATAAGAGATGAAGTGCATAAGTACATATTCAATACCACAATAGTTTTTAAGCTATTTGTCCCATGAGCTATATATTGCAAAGGTGAATGATGGAATTTTAAAGGTAGCACTCAAGCAATTTACTTTGGAATGGCGGATAAATACCATGTAGTAGGTAGGTATGGTGGACACAAATGGCATAGTGGTTGACTCAAGTATTTTGGATGCATGAGAAGTATTCCCTCTCGATACAAGGTTTAGGCTAGCAAGGTTATTTGAAACAAACACAAGGATGAACGGTACAGCAAAACTCACATAAAAGACATATGGTAAACATTATAAGACTCCATACCGTCTTCCTTGTTGTTCAAAACTCAATACTAGATGTTATCTAGACTCTAGAGAAACTAAATATGCAAACCAAATTAACAAGCTCTAAGTATTTCTTCATTAATGGGTGCAAAGTATATGATGCAAGAGCTTAAACATGAGCACAACAATTGCCAAGTATCAAATTATCCAAGACATTTTAGCAATTTACTACATGTATCATTTTCCAATTCCAACCATATAACAATTTAACGAAGAAGAAACTTCGCCATGAATACTATGAGTAGAGCCTAAGGACATATTTGTCCATATGCTACAGCGGAGCGTGTCTCTCTCCCATAAAGTGAATGCTAGGATCCATTTTATTCAAACAAAACAAAAAACAAAAACAAACCGACGCTCCAAGTAAAGTACATAAGATGTGACGGAATAAAAATATAGTTTCGGGGAGGAACCTGATAATGTTGTCGATGAAGAAGGGGATGCCTTGGGCATCCCCAAGCTTAGACGCTTGAGTCTTCTTAGAATATGCAGGGTGAACCACCGGGGCATCCCCAAGCTTAGAGCTTTCACTCTCCTTAATCATATTGCATCATACTCCTCTCTTGATCCTTGAAAACTTCCTCCACACCAAACTCGAAACAACTCATTAGAGGGTTAGTGCACAATAAAAATTAACATGTTCAGAGGTGTGATGGCGTGTATTTCACACGTTCGTTGGGCAACCCCAAGAGGAAGGTATGATGCGCACAGCAGCAAGTTTTCCCTCAGAAAGAAACCAAGGTTTATCGAACCAGGAGGAGCCAAGAAGCACGTTGAAGGTTGATGGCGGCGGGATGTAGTGCGGCGCAACACCGGGGATTCCGGCGCCAACGTGGAACCCGCACAACACAACCAAACTACTTTGCCCCAACGAAACAAGTGAGGTTGTCAATCTCACCGGCTTGCTGTAACAAAGGATTAACCGTATTGTGTGGAAGATGATTGTTTGCGAGAAAACGAGTAGAACAAGTATTGCGATGAGATTGTATTTCGATAAAGAGAATTGGACCGGGGTCCACGGTTCACTAGAGGTGTCTCTCCCATAAGACGAACAGACATGTTGGGTGAACAAATTACAGTTGGGCAATTGACAAATAAAGAGAGCATGACAATGCACATACATATCATGATGAGTATAGTGAGATTTAATTGGGCATTACGACAAAGTACATAGACCGCCATCCAACTGCATCTATGCCTAAAAAGTCCACCTTCGAGGTTATCATCCGAACCCCTCCGGTATTAAGTTGCAAGCAACAGACAATTGCATTAAGTATGGTGCGTAATGTAATCAACAACTACATCCTTAGACATAGCATCAATGTTTTATCCCTAGTGGCAACGAGCACAACACAACCTTAGAACTTTTCGTCACTCGTCCCGGTGTCAATGCGGGCATGAACCCACTATCGAGCATAAGTACTCCCTCTTGGAGTTACAAGCATCTACTTGGCCGGAGCATCTACTAGTAACGGAGAGCATGCAAGATCATAAATAACACATAAGCATAACTTTGATAATCAACATAACAAGTATTCTCTATTCATCGGATCCCAACAAACGCAACATATAGAATTACATATAGATGATCTTGATCATGATAGGCAGCTCACAAGATCCGACAATGATAGCACAATGGGGAGAAGACAACCATCTAGCTACTGCTATGGACCCATAGTCCAGGGGTAGACTACTCACACATCACTCCGGAGGCGACCATGGCGGTGTAGAGTCCTCCGGGAGATGATTCCCCTCTCCGGCAGGGTGCCGGAGGCGATCTCCTGGATCCCCCGAGATGGGATCGGCGGCGACGGCGTCTCGCAATGTTTTCCGTATCGTGGCTCTCGCATGCGGGGGTTTCGTCACGGAGGCTATTTGTAGGCGGAAGGGCAAGTCGAGAGGCGGCACGGGGGCCCACACCACGGGGCCGCGCGGCCAAGGGGGGCCGCGCCGCCCTAGGGTTTGGCCACCCCGTGGCCCCTCTTCGTCTCGTCTTCGGTCTTCCGGAAGCTTCGTGAGAAAATAGGCCTCCGGGCTTTTATTTCGTCCAATTCCGAGAATATTTCTTTACTAGGATTTCGAAACCAAAAACAGCAGAAAACAACAACCGGCACTTCGGCATCTTGTTAATAGGTTAGTTCCGGAAAATGCACGAATATGACATAAAGTGTGCATAAAACATGTAGATAACATCAATAATGTGGCATGGAACACAAGAAATTATCGATACGTTGGAGACGTATCGGCATCCCCAAGCTTAGTTACTGCTCGTCCCGAGCGAGTAAAACGATAACAAAGATAATTTACGGAGTGACATGCCATCATAAACTTGATCATACTATTTGTAAAGCATATGTAGAGAATGCAGCGATCAAAACAATGGTGATGACATGAGTAAACAAGTGAATCATAAAGCAAAGACTTTTCATGAATAGCACTTTAAGACAAGCATCAATAAGTCTTGCATAAGAGTTAACTCATAAAGCAATAATTCAAAGTAAAGGTATTGAAGCAACACAAAAGAAGATTAAGTTTCAGCGGTTGCTTTCAACTTGTAACATGTATATCTCATGGATATTGTCAACATAGAGTAATATAATAAGTGCAATAAGCGAATATGTAGGAATCAATGCACAGTTCACACAAGTGTTTGCTTCTTGAGGTGGAGAGAAATAGGTGAACCGACTCAACATTGAAAGTAAAAGAATGGTCCTCATAGAGGAAAAGCATCGATTGCTATATTTGTGCTAGAGCTTTGATTTTGAAAACATGAAACAATTTTGTCAACGGTAGTAATAAAGCATATGCATCATGTAAATTATATCTTATAAGTTGCAAGCCTCATGCATAGTGTACTAATAGTGCCCGCACCTTGTCCTAATTAGCTTGGACTACCTGGATTATCACCGCAATACATATGCTTTAACCAAGTATCACAAAGGGGTACCTCTATGCCGCCTGTACAAAGGTCTAAGGAGAAAGCTCGCATTTGGATTTCTCGCTTTTGATTATTCTCAACTTAGACATCCATACCGGGACAACATAGACAACAGATAATGGACTCCTCTTTTAATGCTTTAAGCATTCAACAACAATTAATTCTTTTCTCATTAGAGATTTGAGGATGTTTGTCCAAAACTGAAACTTCCACCATGGAACATGGCTTTAGTTAGCGGCCCAATGTTCTTCTCTCACAATATGCATGCTCAAACCATTCAACTCGGTGTAGATCGCCCTTACTTCAGACAAGACGAACATGCATAGCAACTCACATGAAATTCAACAATGAGTTGATGGCGTTCCCCAGTAAACATGGTTATCGCACAACAAGCAACTTAATAAAAGATAAAGTGCATAATTACATATTCAATACCACAATAGTTTTTAAGCTATTTGTCCCATGAGCTATATATTGCAAAGGTGAATGATGGAATTTTAAAGGTAGCACTCAAGCAATTTACTTTGGAATGGCTGGAAAATACCATGTAGTAGGTAGGTATGGTGGACACAAATGGCATAGTGGTTGGCTCAAGTATTTTGGATGCATGAGAAGTATTCCCTCTCGATACAAGGTTTAGGCTAGCTAGGCTTGTTAGAAACAAACACAAGGATGAACCAGTGCAGCAAAACTCACATAAAAGACATATTGAAAACATTATAAAACTCTACACCGTCTTCCTTGTTGTTCAAACTCAATACTAGAAATTATCTAGACCTTAGAGAAACCAATTATGCAAACCAAATTTTAGCATGCTCTATGTATTTCTTCATTAATGGGTGCAAAGCATATGATGCAAGAGCTTAAACATGAGCACAACAATTGCCAAGTATCACATTACCCAAGACATTATAGCAATTACTACATGTATCATTTTCCAATTCCAACCATATAACAATTTAACGAAGGAGAAACTTCGCCATGAATACTATGAGTAGAAACCAAGGACATACTTGTCCATATGCTACAGCGGAGCGTGTATCTCTCCCATAAAGTGAATGCTAGGATCCATTTTATTCAAACAAAACAAAAACAAAAACAAACCGACGCTCCAAGAAAAAGCACATAAGATGTGATGGAATAAAAATATAGTTTCAGGGGAGGAACCTGATAATGTTGTCGATGAAGAAGGGGATGCCTTGGGCATCCCCAAGCTTAGACGCTTGAGTCTTCTTGATATATGCAGGGGTGAACCACCGGGTGCATCCCCAAGCTTAGAGCTTTCACTCTCCTTGATCATGTTGCATCATACTCCTCTCTTGATCCTTGAAAACTTCCTCCACACCAAACTCGAAACAACTCATTAGAGGGTTAGTGCACAATATAAATTGACATATTCAGAGGTGACACAATCATTCTTAACACTTCTGGACATTGCATAATGCTACTGGACATTAGTGGATCAAAGAAATTCATCCAACATAGCAAAAGAGGCAATGCGAAATAAAAGGCAGAATCTGTCAAAACAGAACAGTTCGTATTGACGAATTTTAAAATGGCACCAGACTTGCTCAAATGAAAATGCTCAAATTGAATGAAAGTTGCGTACATATCTGAGGATCATGCACGTAAATTGGCATAATTTTCTGAGCTTCCTGCAGGGCAGTGGGCTCAGATTCGTGACAGCAAAGAAATCTGGAACTGCGCAGTAATCCAAATCTAGTACTTACTTTTCTATCAACGGCTTAACTTGGCACAACAAAACTCAAAACTAAGATAAGTAGAGGTTGCTACAGTAGTAAACAACTTCCAAGACACAAAATAAAAACAAAGTACTGTAGGTAAAAACATGGGTTGTCTCCCATAAGCGCTTTTCTTTAACGCCTTTCGGCTAGGCGCGAGAAAGTGTGTATCAAGTAACATCGAAGGGTGGTACTTCTACAGCGGGGTGTGGGCTTTTCTCAACCAGGCATATTATATTAGATACATAAGTTTCAGCATCTCCCTTTTCATTAGTCTTAGGCGTGCTACTCTCATCAAACAAATTTTCAGGAACAAGCCAAGCATAGTTATTTTCTAGTGCATCATTCATAGCTAGGAGCTTACATGGTATTGGTGCTTTGATCTCCCCTCCATCATCAATATTATTAGTGTATCTTATTCTATCCATATCCATCTTTTCAAGGAGACTAACAAAATTAGTAGGAGAACCAAGCATATTAAATTTAGCAAACACCTTTCTAGCTTCTCTTGCTAGACCACCAAATTCTCTAAGAAGGGTTTCTAATACAAAATCTTTCTTTTCCCCTTCTTCCATATCACCAAGTGTGAAAAACATGTGTTGGATTATAGGATTAAGATTAACAAATTTAGTTTCCAACAAGCGAACTAAATGCGCAGCAGCAATTTCATAAGTAGGCGCAAGATCTACCAAGTGTCTATCTTCAAAATTTTCAATGGTACTAACATGGTTGAAGAATTCTTGTATATTATTTCTCCCAACTATAGACCCACGTCCTACCGGTATGTTCTTTGTGGTAAAATTAAAAGGAAACATGATGAAATAAGTAAAGTGAATGCAAGTAAACTAATTTTTTTTGTGTTTTTGATATAGCAAACAAGATAGCAAATAAAGTAAAACTAGCAACTAATTTTTTTTGTATTTTGATTTAGTGCAGCAAACAAAGTAGTAAATAAAATAAAGCAAGACAAAAACAAAGTAAAGAGATTGAGAAGTGGAGACTCCCCTTGCAGCGTGTCTTGATCTCCCCGGCAACGGCGCCGTAAAAGAGCTTGATGGCGTGTATTTCACACGTTCGTTGGGCAACCCCAAGAGGAAGGTATGATGCGCACAGCAGCAAGTTTTCCCTCGGAAAGAAACCAAGGTTTATCGAACCAGGAGGAGCCAAGAAGCACGTTGAAGGTTGATGGCGGCGGGATGTAGTGCGGCGCAACACCGGGGATTCCGGCGCCAACGTGGAACCTGCACAACACAACCAAACTACTTTGCCCCAACGAAACAGTGAGGTTGTCAATCTCACCGGCTTGCTGTAACAAAGGATTAACCGTATTGTGTGGAAGATGATTGTTTGCAGAAAACGAGTAGAACAAGTATTGCAGTAGATTGTATTTCGAGTAAAGAGAATTGGACCGGGGTCCACAGTTCACTAGAGGTGTCTCTCCCATAAGACGAACAGACATGTTGGGTGAACAAATTACGGTTGGGCAATTGACAAATAAAGAGAGCATGACAATGCACATACATATCATGATGAGTATAGTGAGATTTAATTGGGCATTACGACAAAGTACATAGACCGCCATCCAACCGCATCTATGCCTAAAAAGTCCACCTTCGAGGTTATCATCCGAACCCCCTCCGAGTATTAAGTTGCAAGCAACGAGACAATTGCATTAAGTATGGTGCGTAATGTAATCAACAACTACATCCTTAGACATAGCATCAATGTTTTATCCCTAGTGGCAACGGCACAACACAACCTTAGAACTTTCGTCACATTGTCCCAGGTGTCAATGCAGGCATGAACCCACTATCGAGCATAAGTACTCCCTCTTGGAGTTACAAGCATCTACTTGGCCAGAGCATCTACTAGTAACGGAGAGCATGCAAGATCATAAATAACACATAAGCATAACTTTGATAATCAACATAACAAGTATTCTCTATTCATCGGATCCCAACAAACGCAACATATAGAATTACATATAGATGATCTTGATCATGATAGGCAGCTCACAAGATCCGACAATGATAGCACAATGGGGAGAAGACAACCATCTAGCTACTGCTATGGACCCATAGTCCAGGGGTAGACTACTCACACATCACTCCGGAGGCGACCATGGCGGTGTAGAGTCCTCCGGGAGATGATTCCCCTCTCCGGCAGGGTGCCGGAGGCGATCTCCTGGATCCCCCGAGATGGGATCGGCGGCGACGGCGTCTCAGTAATGTTTTCCGTATCGTGGCTCTCGGTACCGGGGGTTTCGTCACGGAGGCTATTTGTAGGCGGAAGGGCAAGGCGAGAGGCGGCACGGGGGCCCACACCACGGGGCCGCGCGGCCAAGGGGGGCCGCGCCGCCCTAGGGTTTGGCCACCCCGTGGCCCCTCTTCGTCTCGTCTTCGGTCTTCCGGAAGCTTCGTGAGAAAATAGGCCTCCGAGCTTTTATTTCGTCCAATTCCGAGAATATTTCGTTACTAGGATTTCTGAAACCAAAAACAGCAGAAAACAAGAAGTGGCACTTCGGCATCTTGTTAATAGGTTAGTTCCAGAAAATGCACGAATATGACATAAAGTGTGCATAAAACATGTAGATAACATCAATAATGTGGCATGGAACACAAGAAATTATCGATACGTTGGAGACGTATCAAGGTGACACAATCATTCTTAACACTTCTGGACGTTGCATAAAGCTACTGGACATTAGTGGATCAAAGAAATTCATCCAACATAGCAAAAGAGGCAATGCGAAATAAAAGACAGAATCTGTCAAAACAGAACAGTCCGTAAAGATGGATTTTATTAGGCCACCAGACTTGCTCAAATGAAAATGCTCAAATTGAATGAAAGTTGCGTACATATCTGAGGATCATGCACGTAAATTGGCTTAATTTTCTGAGCTACCTACAAGGAGGTAGACCCAGATTTGTGACAGCAAAGAAATCTGGAACTGCGCAGTAATCCAAATCTAGTACTTACTTTACTATCAAAGACTTTACTTGGCACAACAAAACATAAAACTAAGATAAGGAGAGGTTGCTACAGTAGTAAACAACTTCCAAGACACAAATATAAAACAAAAGTACTGTAGTAAAAACATGGGTTGTCTCCCATAAGCGCTTTTCTTTAACGCCTTTCAGCTAGGCGCAGAAAGTGTAACTCAAGTATTATCGCGAGATGGAGCATTGATATCATAAGCTCCCCCATTAGCAGTGGTACTAGGGGCTTTGTCAGTTTTAGGTCTATAATAATATTTCTTTGGTTTAGGTACTTTAGAGGCATACATAAACTTTTGCTCCTTCCCCACATAAGCTTTCTCTCTAAACTGTAAAGATGAAAAGGTTGAACCCAAGGTTCCCATAGCTTTTTCAAGTTTGCCAATCCTATTAATTTGATTATCATGGTCAACACAAGTTCCTAGGACACTAATTCTTTCATCAATTCCTCCTAAGGATTTATCAAGTTTATCAGTTTTAACAAGTAACATCTCCAACTTAGTTTCAACACTAAAATTTTTCTCTATGGTTTCCAATTTTTTCATAACATCCTCAAGGGAGGTTTAAATTTTAATTTCATTAACAGGTGGTGTTCCAAATAAACTCTCAATAATGTAACTAGCTTCTAAAGCGGGAGCACCTAGGAAGTTACCTCCCGCGAGACAATCAAGAACATATCTATTCCAGCTAGAGATACCAACATAAAAATTCCTGAGTAGGATAGTAGTGGAGTGTTTCTTAGTGCACCTATTATGGGCATCACTAATTCTATACCAAGCATCTTTTAAACATTCTCCCCCTTGTTGCTTAAATGAACGAACTTCAACTTCGGGATTACTCATTTTAGCGGTAGTAAATAAAGCAAACTAGATAAAGTAAATGCAAGTAACTAATTTTTTTTGTGTTTTTGATATAGCAAACAAGACAGTAAATAAAGTAAAACTAGCAACTAATTTTTTTGTGTTTTGATATAATGCAGCAAACAAAGTAGTAAATAAAATAAAGCAAGACAAAAACAAAGTAAAGAGATTGAGAAGTGAAGACTCCCCTTGCAGCGTGTCTTGATCTCCACGGCAACGGCGCCGGAAAAGAGCTTGATGGCGTGTATTTCACACGTTCGTTGGGCAACCCCAAGAGGAAGGTATGATGCGCACAGCGAGCAAGTTTTCCCTCGGAAAGAAACCAAGGTTTATCGAACCAGGAGGAGCCAAGAAGCACGTTGAAGGTTGATGGCGGCGGGATGTAGTGCGGCGCAACACCAGGGATTCCGGCGCCAACGTGGAACCCGCACAACACAACCAAAGTACTTTGCCCCAACGAAACAGATGAGGTTGTCAATCTCACCGGCTTGCCGTAACAAAGGATTAACCGTATTGTGTAGAAGATGATTGTTTGCGGAGAAAATAGTAAAACAAGTATTGCAAGCAGATTTGTATTTCAGTATTAAAAGAATGGACCGGGGTCCACAGTTCACTAGAGGTGTCTCTCCCATAAGATAAAAGCATGTTGGGTGAACAAATTACAGTCGGGCAATTGACAAATAGAGAGGGCATAACAATGCACATACATGACATGATAAGTATAGTGAGATTTAATTGGGCATTACGACAAAGTACATAGACCGCCATCCAACTGCATCTATGCCTAAAAAGTCCACCTTCGAGGTTATCATCCGAACCCCTCCGAGTATTAAGTTGCTAGCAACGAGACAATTGCATTAAGTATGGTGCGTAATGTAATCAACAACTACATCCTCGGACATAGCGCCAATGTTTTATCCCTAGTGGCAACAGCACAACACAACCTTAGAACTTTCGTCACATCGTCCTGGTGTCAATGCGGGCATGAACCCACTATCGAGCATAAATACTCCCTCTTGGAGTTAAAAGCAAAAACTTGGCCGAGCCTCTACTAGTAACGGAGAGCATGCAAGATCATAAACAACACATATGTAATAACTTGATAATTAACATGACATGGTATTCTCTATCCATCGGATCCCGACAAACACAACATATAGAATTACAGATAGATGATCTTGATCATGTTAGGCAGCTCACAAGATCCAACAATGAAGCTCAATGAGGAGAAGACAACCATCTAGCTACTGCTATGGACCCATAGTCCAGGGGTGAACTACTCACTCATCACTCCGGAGGCGACCATGGCGGTGTAGAGTCCTCCGGGAGATGAATCCCCTCTCCGGCAGGGTGCCGGAGGAGATCTCCAGAATCCCCCGAGATGGGATCGGCGGCGGCGGCGTCTCGCAAGGTTTTCCGTATCGTGGTTTTTCGCCTCGGGGGTTTCGCGACGGAGGCTTTAAGTAGGCGGAAGGGCGAGTCGGGGCCCGACGAGGGGCCCACACCATAGGGCGGCGCGGGCCCTCCTTGGCCGCGCCGCCTTGTGGTGTCGCCACCTCGTGGCCCCACTTCATATGCTCTTCGGTCTTCCGGAAGCTCCGTGGAAAAATAGGCCCCCGGGTCTTCGTTTCGTCCAATTCCGAGAATATTTCGTTACTAGGATTTCGAAACCAAAAACAGCAGAAAACGAGAACCGGCACTTCGGCATCTTGTTAATAGGTTAGTTCCAGAAAATGCACGAATATGACATAAAGTGTGCATAAAACATGTAGGTATCATCAATAATATGGCATAGAACATAAGAAATTATCGATACGTCGGAGAGGTATCAAGTATCATGCATCATAGTCCCACCAAAAATACTGATGTGGCATGTAATTATGGATGAGAGAGGAAATTAGAGTATCATAGGTAGATACTGTATCATAGCGCACATCATGAGAAAAGTTAGTATCAAATAAATCTTGTACACAAATTTGTATTGAGATTCTACAAATTAATTAATATAGCAAAACTATGATACTAGTCTATGATACTATGCATTATGGATCTAGTATCATACAAAAATATCATATACATGATACTACTATATGATACTACCCACTATGGCCAGCCTTATGGTGTGACATCATTTTTGGTGGTCCACTTTCCTCCCGATTCTTGAGGCGAACACTCTTATCCTCACGTTTGGTACAAAATGTGATATATTTTAGAGATTTGAAAATGTACTACTCAGATCTACATTTTTATCATTTATGTGTAGCTTATAGAATATAAAGTATTTGCTAGAGTTGCTCTTAGCCAAAAAAGAAAAAACCCTAAGGCCTTGTTTGGTACTAGTGTTTCAGTGGGGATTAGTGGGGATAATACTCTAGAGTATTGGGTGAATCACTGTTGTCACCCAATCCCCACAAAACCCCATCCCCAATCCACTAGGTAGGGGTAGAGTATTGGGGATTGAAAAAATTACACTAAAATTTAAGAAAAAAGTGGGGATAAGTGAGAATTAAACTCTCTCATACTCTAACACCAAACATTCATTGGAGATAAGTGAAGATTTAAAGTTTAGAGCGAATTATCCCCGCTAATCCCCACTAAAACTCTTGTACTAAACAAGGCCTAAAGAAAATCTTTTAGTTACCACCGCAACCATGTCGACCCGGGACACGTCTCTCGCCTGCGGGTTCAGACAAGGCTGGCGCGCACGCGCACCATCCAAATCCACGCACGCACCGCACCGCACCAGCCTGACCAGCTGCTTATTTTCGTTTTTCCACCTCCACCTCCTCGCGCTCTCTCTCTCTCTCGTCCCACCTCCCCATCCTCAGGCTCAGCCCAGATCCAGCCCCCCTAGGGTTTGCCTCCTCCTCCTCCTACGCCGCCGCCGCCATGGATCCCGACGGGGACGGCTCCTTCCACCGGAAGGAAGCCATCTCCGCCGTCCAGGACGTCGACCAGTACTACGGCGACGACGACGACTACGACGACCTCTACAACGACGTCAACGTCGGGGACGGCTTCCTCCACGCCACCCAGCCGCCGCCGCCCCAGCCACCGGCGCTGCCTCCCAAGCAGCACCAGCCCCCTCCGCACCAGACTCCTCCTCCTCCGCAGCAGCTGCCCTCGCCTTCGCTCCCGCTGCCCCCGCCTCCACCCATGGGGCAGCCGGACAAGCCACACATCCCGGGCGTCCAACCAGTCCCCGCCCCCGCCATGGACCGGCCCAACCCGGGCCACCTCCCGCCGCCGCCGCAGCCTCCCCTCGCCGCGCAGCCGCCGCCTCACCACCACCAGATCCAGACGGGCGGGGACGGCTTCCACCGCCAGGGCGGCGGACCCAACTACGGGGGCGGCCCGATCGTGGTCGGCAACGGCGGGGGCGGCGACGGCCCCGGCGCCACCACGCTCTTCGTCGGGGACCTCCACTGGTGGACCACCGACGCGGATCTGGAGGCGGAGCTCGTCAAGTACGGCCACGTCAAGGAGGTCCGGTTCTTCGACGAGAAGGCCAGCGGCAAGTCCAAGGGCTACTGCCAAGTCGACTTCTTTGACCCCGGCGCCGCCGCCGCCTGCAAGGAGGGCATGAACGGCCACCTCTTCAATGGCCGCCCCTGCGTCGTGGCCTTTGCTTCGCCCAACACCGTGCGCCGCATGGGCGAGGCTCAGATGAAGAACCACCAGCCCATGGGCCAGCAGAATTCTGGCATTCAGAAGGGTGGCAGAGGCGGTGGTGGTCCGCCTGGAGGCCCTGTTGGGCCTCAGGTTGGAGGAAACTATGGAGGAGGAGGCCGGGGAGGCGGAGGAGCTGGTGGTGGAGGTGGGGGTGGAGCA
This sequence comes from Lolium rigidum, assembly GCF_022539505.1. Lineage (NCBI taxonomy): Eukaryota > Viridiplantae > Streptophyta > Magnoliopsida > Poales > Poaceae > Lolium > Lolium rigidum. The sequence goes on along the minus strand of NC_061508.1, from coordinate 117,090,826 downwards.
GGTGGTGGGAATTGGGGTGGGAGAGGTGGGGGGATGGGGGGTAGAGGTCCAGGTGGGAATATGAGGAATCGGATGGGTCCGGTCGGTGGCCGAGGAATCATGGGAAATGGAGGGATGGTCGCTCCGCCGCCACCGATGATGCATCCTGGCGGGATGATGGGGCAGGGTTTTGATCCCACTGGATATGGTGCAGCTATGGGAAGGATGGGTGGTGGGTTTGGGGGATTCCCCGGTGGGCCTGGGGGTTCACCGTTCCCAGGCCTGATGCAGCCATTCCCACCCGTGGTCGCTCCTCATGTGAACCCAGCCTTCTTTGGGAGAGGAGGTGGTATGGGTGCTGGTGGGGTTGGGATGTGGCCAGACCCAAGCATGGGTGGCTGGGGTGGAGGAGGAGGAGGAGAGGAGCAATCAAGCTATGGGGATGATGCAGCATCTGATCAGCACTATGGAGAAGGTGGGAGTCATGGTAAAGAGAGGCCATCAGAGCGGGAATGGTCTGGGGCACCTGAAAGGAGGCGCGAGAGGGAGAAAGATTTGCCCCCACCACCAGAACTGCCAGAGAGAAGGCACCGTGATGAAAGGGATATGGGTCGTGAGAGGGAAAGAGAGAGGGACAGAGGAGATAGGGATAGGGAAAGAGACCGGGACAGGGAGAGGGACAGAGGAGATAGGGAGAGGCACCGGGATGACAGAGATCGCCATGGTGATTATCACAGACACAGGGACCGTGAGTCCGATCGTAATGAAGACTGGGATAGGGGAAGGTCATCTGGGAGAAGAAGCAGGTCAAGGGAGGTTGATCACTCTAAGCGGCGACGAATGTCGCACGAGTGATGTGGCTGGATGCAGGCTATGTCTAGTGTAGGGGCAGCGGCAATCCGAGGTGGCATTTTTTTTGCACATGCCAACTTTCTACCGTTCACTGCTTATAACTGGTGGATTTTTACTGCTTGTGTCTCCAGGCATCTGTTGTAGCATTAACTGAGATGTAAGTTCTGCTTCTGTTCTTGTTTTTTTCCCCCATGTAATCATTCTTTCATTTGTTTGTAGACCTGTACATAGCTTTCTGTTGTCAGATATCACTGTATAGTTGCATATTTCATGTAACATTGTAACCCACTGTAAACCATCTGTATAGCGCTCTGATTGCTATTGTGTATATTTTTTCATTAATTCTTCTGTAGCTTAAAGGCATTGCTCAAGCCAGGAAATTCAGGAATGTAACTAGATTTGTAACTTGTAAATAAGCTTTGTTAGAAAACCTCCTTGTAACCCAATTGCTGTTCATATGATGTATCCTCAAAAAGGATTGTAAAGGCTCTTGTCTTGTACTCTTCAAATATGACAAGTGGTGTGTATAACTCCAGCATTTTGATTAGTAGTCTGGAGTAGGCCTTGAAGTTAAAATAAGCTTATTAACAGAGGCTTAACTATATTGTTTCGGAGCTTGGATTTACTTCTGCTCTGCACCAGGCGCTCTGACAATTAGTTGAAGGGGTCCTGTTGCTGGTAACAATGTTCTTGCACGTTGAGATATTTCAACATGTACATGCATGTCAAAGTGCCTGACTTACACTAATATAGTATTGCATCCAAGGTTCCACATGCACAACAAATCAAGTACCAAACTGGAGCAGTCTTGTGCTACAAATTCACCTCATCACATGTACTGGTCTGAAATTTTGTATTCTATAAAGGGTAGCCTAAAATTTTGAAATCTTAAAGTCTAGTGCTCTAGTCTAAAAGTCTGACTACATAGCTAGTGAAGTTATATAGTATGCCTGGACTTAACTCTGCTCGATGGAAGTGTAAGTTGTACTGAATCTAGAAAATGTTCCACAGTTTTAAGAACCTTCATTGATGGTGAATATTCATATAGATGTTTTATTGGCAACTAGACTTAGCACTCACCAGTGAAAACATGTACCTTTCTTAAATTATTACCATGCTATGTCTGTGCAGAACCAACTAGATTGCTGCTCAGTGAATTGTTTATAATTGTCATTTGTATTTACAATTCCAGCGTTAACTGCATTTCTGGACATTCTGTGCTCCATTAGCTAAATAGGGTCACATTTGCCCATTGTAATGCCTTGCTCATATAGGTTCAGCATATCAGTGTACTGCTTTGCATTCAAGTTTAAATTGTGTCTGAGAATAATTATCTTTTGTGAACTTTGTGTGATAATAGCTAGACACACTACATGTAGATCTCTAGTGAGAAACGTAAATGCTTGTCTATAAACCCTAATGGCTCTGGTGCTGCCTTTTCTGCATGCATCCTGTTTTTTTGCTTGTTGGCTGATTGCATTATTATGACTTGGTGATTGATAGTCACAGTTGATTGGTGATTTATGACAATGGAATTGTGTTAGATAATACATGGTGTTGTTTGATGTCAATATGGTCCCTTTGGCTTTAGTGACTAGTGAGCAGCTATATTGTGATTTTTCAACCGAGTCTGTTACTTTCACTATGTTGTCATGTTATCAGTAGTTACTCCTTATACCTCTTTTCTACTTGCATGTTCATTGCCTTCATAGCAAATACTATTGCCCTGTCTTATGGTTGGATGAATTTCTGTAATCATTAGATGTTTAGGTATTTGGTGTTGAAATGAAACGTTTACAGCTATTAAAATACATTCTTTGTTTTGAAATATTTACAGCTATTAAAATACATCCTTTGTTTTGAAATATGTCCTTAACTTCATGGAACAAATTCATAGATGGTGTGTTTTATGTTTTGATGGCATCAGACTATTTGCTGGCATCTACCACCTGTTGCAAGTCTGTAGCTTATCTCTACTTCTCTTATATTCGCCATTTATAACTTTGTTTAATACTTGACTTGAAACACCATTAAGTTCACAACCTTTAATTATGTATTGTTTGTTTTTTATATTGATATGCTGGTACTTGTGATGTATGGAAGATAGTTTTCTATCATCTCTAAGGTTGATGTACTGCATGTTCTGGTGTTATTACTCCTTTACTGTTTGCCTGCTACCATGTACTGACTTATACTCTCTTGCTTGCAGCCACAAAAGCAGTTCGAATAAGTGCAAAGCTATGATTTCAGCTTCCTCGGATACAAGATGTTGCCGTCTGCCTGCTGCCCCTACCTTTAATATAGCTGCCAAGTGGCATAATATTGCCGAGAAAACTGTCAAATGTGTTGTGATTCTCCAAAATACTCTTTTGTTTACTTTGTTCCGCGAGGAAAGAACAGCGAGACTGTACTATTACTCTGTATTAGGATGATCAACTGTCTGTAACTCTGTATTATGACTTTTTTTTATTACCTCTGCTGCTGGTGAGAGACAAATGCTCCAACATTCAACTGGTCCTTGCCTGAAGGTAGCTTGGCAGTGTTTGATTTTTCTAGGCTTGTGCCTGTGTTGTACACTTTTGACTTGTAACATTTATGTATGCTTGTTACATTACATAGTACCTGGCCTAGAGGTTGGTTGTTGTGTTTCTGGCTGTAGTTTTGCAGCCAGTTGTAACATTAGGATTGTAACCACTAACCAGGCAGGTTTTCGGATATTTAGGTTTATTGAAACATCAACTTCTTTTAGTAAATGTTACAGGCTTTAAATTGTATGTATAGTCTGTCTTGTAATATGTACCATTTTGTGAATATGTCAGCATAATATGTTAACTTATTGACTATAAATGTTGTAGGGCTATATTATGAACTACTCCCTCCGTTCTTTTTTAATCGACGCGAAGTTAGTTCTAGAAAGTGTAGTGCTCGCGTCGATTAATATGGGCCAGAGGTAGTATATGCTTTGTTATTGTACCTGATGTGTTGCCGTTGCAAAATAATACTGTAGTTAAAATATATAAACGGTTCTCTCTTGCAAACTTAAAGTTTAAATACGTAAACAATTCTCTCTCGCAAGATACAGAGTTCAAATACATGTATCTTTGCTGCTTCTTTCTCGTAAATTGACAAGACAAAACTGACAAAGCAGAACAATTCACCCAAAACCAAACTGACAGCAGGAACAATTACTTCTGAAAATTCGAGAACAAATTTCATTCAGACCACAGAGAACAATAATCCCTGAATCCACCAGACAGGCTGAACCATCAAATGTTCACTAAAACTCCAGGCAGGTGAACCATCAAATGTTCACTAAAATGGTACAAGTTGACATCTACTAAGACGCCACCCAGTCATATACTCCACTTCAATAGTCAATAGGGGGCATAGAGTTACAACAACAAGATCAAAGGCACCATATTCCAGATCCAAAATGAGAGGATACAAACACGGATCCTCTGCAATATAAGACCCAATGCCTACCTCTATCAGCTCATGTGCATATCATATTATCAGAGGCAAAATACACTGACTGGCGCCCAGCATCATGAGAGCTACTCTTGGCACAGAGCAGTCAGTGTTTGGCAGCCAAGTTAGAGCACAAATGCTTGGAGTCTTAGCCTTGCTTCGGTTACTGCTTTCAGGAACTCCTCGGTAGGATTGTCTTTGGCTGCGGCTAGAGCAGTGACATAGGCCGACATTTCTTGCTCCATCTTATCCATGTCAATATCACCTACCAGATCCTGCAACGTAGCAAATAGGAGGACCATTAAGTCAAACATCAATCTTGCAGCAAAACATCTACAGGTAGTCTTATTCAGATAAAGACACAGCTCATTCACATTTTCATAAAACAAGCCATGCAACAATAGTGTTGGCGAGTTTTGGGGATTGTAAGAAGGAAGGCATATCTTACATCGAGCTGAACTGGTTCACATTCCAACGATGAATCGTCAGATCTCTCTGTGGAATAAGAGGTCCGGCTGTTCTCTGTTATTTTCCTGAATACCTTCATCAGAGCAGAGATTTCGACATCCATAGAGGCAACATCAACTTCGAGTTCTTCAACCTTTGTACTTGACACCTTTGCCTCCCATTCTAATTTCTCCAATGCTGCTTGCTTGTCGGCCAACATAATCTGTAATAATAATAACAATTCAGGAAGTATTTAGCGGTGCTAACAGTAATGAAGTTATTGCATTGAGTCTACACGAGACAGAGATAAGTAACATGACGTTACATTACACACTAGTAATCTAATCTATCTTGTGACAGAAACAAGCATGACTAAACAATTTCGAAGAAGCAAACTTGATATTCTCATACAGCACTACAATACAAGCCAGTTCAAATACAAATAACTGAGTTAGCCTTTTCCTCTCTTATTCTTTAGGATCTGTTGTTCAACAATTTTAAAAAACAGAGAGACACATAAGCATCTTTGACATGGCATTGAGAGAATGACGGTGACATACATTGCTAATCAACTATAAGTATGATAATGCCAAATAGATTTTCTCCAAAAGAAAAGTCAAATGGAGCTTAATGAACAGTTGCATTTGCAATTTTTGGGTCCATGAACATCACAACTCAGCATTGAATGCCAAGCAGCAGCTCAGGTAGAACCTCAAATCAGCATGAGTTTCTTTTTATCAGTGCAGTTCAGCCAAATCAATAGTTGATGGTGATTTCTCGCAAAAAAAAAAATCAATAGTTGATGGTGCACATACATACAGGATAACTAAAGTGCAAAAATTATTGTCACGCAAAACATGACACAATTGTGTATCCAATTGTATCATTTTCTGATCGACAACGAATAAGATGTTCCTTGGGCTACCTTGCATTCTATTATCAAAACCATACATCGAAACGAAAAAAGAGCGACAGACTTGTCCTCTGAATGAGTGTCCTATACCAGAAGTAGCTGCATCATCTTCATAGGCAAACACAATAATGTGGTAGCTAGGATGTTGTTTTCTGGAATGAAGGCGCCGCGTAACTAGCTATGCATTAGCAGCGCTTTGGCAACATAAACTGCAGCCAAAACACAAAGTACCAACCAAACCCAGTATACCTTTGTATCCTGCAACTCAGAGCCAGTAGATTCCACCAGCGATTCCTTATCAGAGAGCTGGCTTCTCAACTCATCAACCGCGGCATTCGCCGCACTGATGCGGCCGATCAAGTTCTCGGCGGACCTCAGAGCGTCATCTTTCTCAAGCAGTTTCCCCTGCAGGCCACTGAGCTGCTCCTGCAAGGCAGCGAGCTCTTCTCTCTGCTTCTGCGCCTGATCCAGCTGCTGCCGCCTCTTGGCCGGCGTGGTTCTCGTCGGCTTCACGACCTTTGGCTCAGGAACCTGCACATGTCGATGTCGGCATAGATCAAAACCAGCAGTACAGCAGCAGTAAACAACTAGTAGTAAACTAGTAACAAGCATGTATTTTTGGCAAGTGGAATGGGCACTATTTACGGATGATTCCCCTCTTCAATTCGCCAAAGCACTGTTAGTGAGTGGCCACCCACACAGAGACAGGAGACAGGACAATGCGACACTCCTTGGCACCAAAGAGAGATTCAAAGTTTGAACACAAGAACCCAGCATCCACCGAGCAAGACAAAGAAACTATTCCCAAAAGCTGAAGAAATGGTCGGGACAAAAGGCGCCGGAGATTTAAGGCGGGGTCAAGGAGGCCTTATTACCTTCTTGGTCTGATTCGGGGCCGCGGTGTACGCCATCGACGCCACCCTCCTGCACCAAGAAACGTCGAGAGAAAGTCAAGAAGAGCTCAAGTAGCTCCGGAATCCCAAAATTCAAACGGAACCCCGCCGAAAATGCAGATCGAGGGAAGGGGTACCTGGAGGAGGGCGCGGAGGCGGCGAGCCCGCCTCGGATCCTCGACCTGGAGGCGGGGCCCGCCGGCTTCTCTGCCATCGGCGGCGACGAGATGGGCGGCGCTGGGAGTAGACTGGCGGGGTGGTGGACCGGTTCTATGGCGCAGCGTCGTGGACCCGTGGATGGGCGGGGCATACTAGTACTGCGCTGCTACTACTTCTGCTTGGTCGGTCGTGGACCCGGGATATGGCTGGTGGCCTATCTGCGGGATTTTGTTTCCAATTTAAATCCTTTTAAATTTTAGTTGGGAATAAATGATCTGCAGTGGTGTCAACATCCAACATTCCACAAAAAACAACATTCCACCTGGGGAAACATGCAGCACCCCAGAACCAATGTGTCGGCAACCGCGTAGATTATTCCTATAACAATATTTACCTTTTGAGATTACGGAAGTAGTTTTTTAAAACACAATACTAGTATTATAGGTAGGGATGTAAATGTTATGGATAATTTCCCCCTCTAGATATGCATCCGTATTTGTTTTCGAGGATGTATGGTACGGAGTATGTATTTTTAAAAATTCGCCGGATATGATAGCGGATGGTACGATAATATCCGACGGAGAAAGATTATCTAATATTTTTTGCGGATAATCCGAGGTACTTAAATAAGATTATCTGATAAAATTAGAACAAGCCTAAATACCTAGACAATCCAATTGATGCATTTGCCGAGCTATGCATGCTACCTTTGCTTGTTGTGTCACGCTATCATCGGCATTGCACATTGATACATGTAAAGTCTATCCATGGACGTTCATGTTTATTCTATTATATTTGCATGATAGCGAGATTCTCTATGTGCCTTACATTTATTTATGGGAATTTGCGACGTCTCTGGTAGAGGTAGGTCTCGGAGAGGTGTAACCTAGCTGCGGCTTGGGCGAATATGTGATCGGGTTCCATATCCTCTTGTAAAAGATGGGTTTCTTGCCCCTAAATCTCAACTTAATACAAAACATGTAGAGCTCCTGCGGGTACTCGAAAAAAAGAAACAACAAACAGGCCGAGCCCAAACATGCGCCTAGGCTCATCAACTCATGCTAGAAGTGTCAAATATGGGCGCTCCTTTTCTTCGGCCAATCCTATACACCGACTAGATCAGTGCATAATAGGCACTGCACACTCTGGTCGGGTATTGGGCCTGGCCCATTTACGTTTTTTCCCTCCTTTTCGTTTTTATGTTTCTATTTTTTCTTTTCTTTCATTTTTGTTTGTTTTTCTGCCTTCTTTTTTGTTTCCTTTTCTTTTATGTTTATTTTATTTGTTAAAATTCGAAAAAATTCAGATTCAAAAATAGTTCAAATTAAAATATGTCCAAATTTGAAAATAGTTCAAATTTAAAATGGCAAGTCTGAAAAATGTTCATTTTTTTTAAATCAAATTGGAAAAGTGATAAATTTGTAAATTGTTCAAATTTAAAAATTATCCATATTCGAAAAATATTCATAATCGAAAGATGTTGAAATTCGAAAAATATTCAAATTTCGAAAAATCGAAAAATGTTCAATCTCAAAAAATGTTAAAGTTCGAAAAATGTTCAAATTTTGAAAATATTTAGATTTTAGAAAAAACTAACATTTAAAATTCTAGATTTTTAAAAAAATCAGATCTAAAGAAATCATCTTTTGGAAAATGTAAAAGAAACAGAAAATGAAAAAGCAAAAAATAAAATAAAATAAAAGGTGGATGAATGTTGCAAAAATACTTTTGTACACCCACGCATAGATTTGGGTGTTTCCATCACCGTCCATTTATTTCTCAAGATTCGTGACCACCATTGTAGATGAAAAGATTCTTTTGTCTCTTCTCTTTTTGTTCGAATCTTAAAGCACAATGGACGGTCACAGAAACACCCAAACCCATGCATGTGTGTACAAAATCCACTCTGAGGAATGTTGGGCCGGCTCAACAATCCGCCTGAGGGATGTGCAGCGCCTAGTCCGTGCAAACCTGGTGCATATAGCACCCCCTTTTCTTGGGAGCACCTACCCATCGCTCGTTAGCGATGGTTTGTAGGCATCGCCTGAAGGAAAATCCGTGTGGGCCGGTCGATTAGACTATTTGCTCATAGAAAAGAAGTGATGCCATATTTTCTACAATAGGTACAAGATTTGAGCTGACACAGGTTCGAATCCCAGCTAGGACAAGATTTTTCGAGTTTCTAAATCTGAGCAAAAATTAATTTTAAATAAATTTTGAATCCAAGTAAAATTTCAATTTTTGAATCTGAGCAAAAAATAATTTTAATTTTTTTGAATCCAAGCAAAATTCCAAATTTCAAATTTGACAAAAAAATGTAAAAAAAAAACAAATTGAGAAAAAATTGAATCTAAACAAATTTCAAATCTGAGAAAAAATAATTTAAACAAATTTCGAATCTGAGAAAAAAGTAATTTTGAACAAATTTAGAATCTGGACAAAATTTGCTCAAATTCAAAAATATTAAAAATAGAGAAGGAAAACCCGAATGAACCAGAAAAGAACCGACGAAATAGAGAAAAAGTGACAAAAAAACCGCACCGAAACTTCCTAAACCAGGTGAACCATAGCCAACCCGCGCTATTGGGCCGCGGCCCGCAAACTGCCACACGCGTGCGGGGGTTAATATGCTGCGGGGCGACATCCTTACCCAATCGCTCACAAGTGGGTCCAATCATATTGCTAATGGGCCTCCAAGATTGGAACAACAAGCATCAAGGCCCAGGCGCAGGCGCGGAGTTATCTTAGGGTTTCGTTACGGTGCGGATTGTTCTCATCCCCGCCCGGCGGCGTCGACGCGGTTTCCTCTGCTCGCGCCTTTTATCTTTGAGAAAATTTGCTACAGGACACTGTTATTTTCTTGCATTTGCTGAAACACACCGCTCGATTGTGTTTTTGCCAGGTACCATTATAATTTTGTGACACATTACCAGAACACATCACCTGACTGAAAACAGAAAGTTTTGCCCTTTGTTTTCAAAACCAGCCATCCCACCTAAAAGTGTAAAACTTTCCGTTTTTAGTTAGGTGGTGTGTTCTAGCAAATATGCCATAAAATTGTAATAGTAACTGACAAAGACACAATCAAACGGTGTGTTTCAGCAAATGGAAGAAAGTAACGATGTCCTGCAGCAAATTTTATCTTTGCTTGTCGGACTTGAATCGAAATCGAACTCTGGCGGGCGGGCGGTCGCCTTTGTTGGGTTCAAATAAATAGAGCGGTAAACAGGGTATCGTCGACCCGAGGAGGTATCGTCGTCTTCGCCGTTGTCGTCGTCGCGTGGGGCTGCTGGCGCTCAACTGGGTCATCTCCAGGCAGCGGGATCGGCGCCACCGGCAAATCCAGCCCAGCAGTAAGCTGCCCCTTGCTTCGCTCATGGCCTCCGTTTTCTTGGGTGCATATTCTCCACTTGTTCAGACTACTATTTTTTCCTCGCTCTTAGGCAAAAAGACTCGATTTTTATCGTCTCTGCTGTTTGCGGTTTCCTTTCCCCAAGCGGAAATCCGTTGTTTCTTCTTCTTCTTCTTCTTCTTCTTCTTCTTCTTCTTCTTCTTCTTTCATACTGATTTACTTAGGTGGATCAAATCCTTGCTATGTTTGTTTGGGCATCCAATCTTACTATGATGGATAGCAAGATCTTATCTTTTCGGATAGGCTAGATCTCCAACCCAGCTCTTTTTTTCCTAATCCAATTCGCATCTGTAAACAAAGGTACATTAATCTGGGAGGAGATTGCAGGATAAGTAACTGCCTCAATGACCAAATAGTCGCACAGTATTTTGCTGTTCGGGATGAGGCACTCAGCAGTACAGACTGAAATACTTTTTTTTGTACTTGCAGACTGAAATACTACTTACATTGAACATGGCATGCGACCTGAGTTTGTTGTTTTCTTATGTTAATCTTTGCACTATTCATAACCCTGGATGACGCCTCGTAGGTATGTCGATAGATTCCGTGGCTAGAAGAAAGGGCTCGCGCCGTCAACAAGACGATAGTCCCCAAGGCCGCAAAACTTTGGCTAGAAGAAAGGGCTCTCCTGGTCTACAGGATGATCATCTCAGAGGCGGCAAAAGAATGAGATATTCACTGCCAGAGCTGCCAGAGCTTCCAAAGGTACGCCATTAATATGCTGATGAATCCTAGCTAAATAATGCAATATAGCTAGCTAAATGTAAGCTCTGAATATATATTCTAGAAACTTCACTGCTTTGTTGTTACGAGTGTCACTAGCGAAGTGCCTGTCTGTGCACTTTGTAGCGGATCCAACATAAATCAATATGTGCTTAGTAACCTCAAAAACACCACTCAACCATCTTATGTTTAACTGTGATTTTTTGCTTCCATTAGGGGTTTCACCTCAGTTTGACAATTGTACTCATCTTGTTCCACTATACAATATCCTCTGGAAAAACACTTCCGTTTCAATCTTCTTTGTTTGCATCATGGATATCCAAAATTATAATACAGAAACTTATGACAGCATATGCACTTATCCTTAAATTACATATGAAGATCAACAACAACAGCAACAGCAACATCAAAGCCTTTTTCCCAAGCAAGTTGGGCTAGGCTAGATATGAAACCCAACAGAAAAGAGGAACCAAAAAAGGAGAGAGAAAAAAACGAGTCAACAATGAAAGAGGTCTACGGTGCATGATTATTACACGTTTTAGCCTCCAGTCTAAAAACAATTTGCATGTAGCAAATCAACAATGAAATTACATCTAGATCAACATTTAGAAGTGCCTAAGCCTCTCCTATTGCATTGCATCGTTGGATGAGATTTGCATAGTCTTCTCCTACCAGTATTGTTTCCTCGCTCGTCATGTTCTGCTGCCGTATGCAAGTGACGATGAATTGTGCGTCGACACGGCCAGTGATGCTTCTCTTGATTATTTGGTTCCCTGATCTCAAACAGCTCAGCAGCATATCCTGAATACACCAGACAACCCATCAGGTCTAACCTCGTATGCTTGCACAGAGTCACCCAAATTCTCCCTGGAGCCATTAAATTTATCATAGAGACAAGGGGGATAGGCATATTTTTTTCATTTTGGTGTCATGAACATTCTCCATGCCAGTTGTTCCATCTTATGCATTTTAAGCCTTGTATATTCAGTCCTAAAGGAAAAGGAATATTATGTACATGAATGTTCCCACTATTCTCTGTTTCATCAATTTATTTAGCCTGCATTCACCATATGAGGATTATTGCACTACGCTTTCCGCATTATGAAAAAAGATTGGGTCCACGTTCTGAATAGGTTGGTACATCACCTCACTGTAACCTTGTATCTATAGTACTTGTCGCAGAAAACAGTCCAGCTATGATCACACTGGCACATAGGCATACTTCCCAGCCTATTTAGTACACTTTGCAGAGCCTTCTTGAAGACTCGATTATTTCTCTGGACACAAAATAGTCCTAATTGAAGGAACAAGCCAAATTTCTTTCCTAGATTAAGACAAAGCTTTTGGCAATCCTGCCCAAACTTTTCCTCCATAAATTCATGTGTCTCTATCAGATAATTAACTTGTGGAATGAGAACTTATTTTTCTTTATTTTTTCATCTTATTTAAATGCCTTTTCCACCCACATTCTTGGAAGCCCTCTTGCTATCTTATGTATGCTTCTTTGCATCATTCACTCTCCTGGCCGTATGTTTACTGTCAGTCTTTATCAGTTGAACTTCATTCTTGCTGCTCAAGTGATGAGCTCTAGTTTCTTCTTTTGTGGATCATGGAATCAAAGCCAACCTTCAGCAATTTCGATTTAATCTTATCTTAGTAACTGAAGAAAAAACAAGACAGGTTAGTCTACAGCTACTTCACCAGGAGCCCTTCGCCATCCTGTGTTAGATGATCAACTGTGTTCGGTTCTCACCAATACGCGGAATCATCATTCACGGGGATTTGGAGGAGGTCGGATCCTCAAGAAAATTCTAGCAACTTCCTGATCATTACTGGGCTTAAGATGAACTTCACTGAATCTACTGTTGTTCTGATCAACTTATCTGAGCGGGAAGGTGCTGATATTGCTGAGATCCTTGGGTGTCCGATTGCATCGTTCCCTCAAATCTTATTTGGGGATACGACTCTAGGATAAGAAACTGCCCAGGGAGGTGTTTTTGCCATATATTAAAGCGATCGAGAGATGCATTGGTTTTTCGTTGGGGTTTATTGCAAGAGGGAGTAGACTAAACCTCACTAAAATCAGTTTTGTTAGCTCTCCCGCTTACCTAATGCCCTGTTTAACCTTGCCACAATGGGTGATTGAGGAGATTGATAGGATGAGAAGATCCTTCTTCTGGAGGGGACAGTAAAGCTAATGAGAGTTATTGTTTGGTTGCTTGGGAGTATGTTTGCAGAAGCACTAGCGAAGGTGGCCTAGGCTCTAAAAACCTTGAAATTCAGAATGTCTGTGGTGTGATGTTACTCCGTACCTTCCACTTTATGATTCACTTTTAACTTTTCTCCCATTTTTGTGTTTGCAGGACATCTGGAATGATATACTGTTCCGGCTGCCACTGCGAGATGCTGCCCAAGCTGGCTGTGTGTCTCGCACATTTCTAAGCTCTTTGAGATGCCGTCCGAACCTCACCTTCAGTGAAGAAACACTGGGCCTGAATGGAAAGGCATGTGGAAGAGATAAACTAGTACAGATTTTCAGCAACAGAGTTGACAACATCATGACAAAACACTCAGGCACCGGCGTGAAGACATTCACGCTTCGTTATTGGGGTTCTTTTATCCACGCTAGTTACCTCAACAGGTGGCTTGACGTTGCTATTTCTCCAGGGATTGAAGAACTTATATTTTCAGTGCCTAGATACAACGGAGTGTATTACAACTTCCCGTGCTCACTTTTATTCAATGGGAGTGGAAACTCAATTCAACATCTTAACCTCAGTTGTTGCGCCTTCCACCCCATGGCGGGACTTGGTTCCTTGACAAGGCTGCATCTGTCTGAGGTGCATATAACGGGAGATGAGTTAGGGCAGCTTCTTTCCAATTCTGTTGCCCTGGAAGAGCTGAAACTCGCGAATTGTCATAAGATCATTTCTCTCAAGTTACCATGCCTGCTACACCGGCTGAACTGCCTGATAGTTTTTGAGTGCAGAGGTCTGAAAGTGATAGAAAATAAAGCTCCAAATGTTTCCGTTGTTCATATGAATGGTTCCTTTGAGAAACTTAGAGTTGGAGATATGTTGCAAGTAAAGAAACTAGAAATGATTGACACCTACGGAACTAGCCTCGTTCATCATGCTCGTGCCAAGCTTCCATTCATTATGCCAAATCTTGAAACGCTCAATCTATATTCGAATGGCGAGGTATATTCTCAAACTCTAGTTTTTCCATTTTAAAGATGGCTAGTGTACAGTCATTATTATTCATAGCAGTAGTCGTACCATAAACTTTTTTTAGGGAAGAATGAATTTAACCTAGACATCATCTGTATGCAGAAGCTCAGTACGCCAATGTTAGCTGCCAGATTCCTCTTCCTCAGGAATTTGCTCATTTTACTTGGCGATGGAGATACTCGGGGCTTTTCCTATGATTATTTTTCTCTAGTTTATTTTCTTGATGCCTGTCCTGTCCTGGAGGATTTCGCCTTGTGTGTAAGTAACCTTTTCCTCTAGCTTGCAACTACTATATCTAGTAATCTGCATGCGGTAACTCTAACATGTGTATCTGTTGTTCCTGTGGTTGCAGGTGTCACAGACTCGCGTAAGGCAGGATTTGATTTCTGCTGAAGACTCGCATATGAGACGGATGCCAGAACATTGCCACGGAAGCATCAAGAATGTGAAAATATTGGGCTTCTGCTCTGCAAAGAGCATGGTTGAACTCACGTGCCATATCATTGAAAATGCAACTTCACTAGAGTGCCTGACGTTGGACGCCATATATGACAACAGCAGTCGTGGAGAGGCTGATAGGTCTCATGAACACAACAAATTTGATGAATGCCGCCCTGTGCCAAGCAGGCGTATGATCGCGCACGCCCATAAAGGCCTCTGGGCTATTGGAAGATACGTTGTGCAGAAAGTTCCCACCAGAGTCAAGCTAAATGTTAAGAAGCTCTGTAGCCGCTGCCATAAAATTAAATGATGCCACCCATCAAGTGTCTCCATTACCAAAAATAAACCTTAAAAAAGTGTCTCCATCACATTTCCTTAAAAGTACATAAGTACTATACTAACCGGCAACAAACATCTTTTTTCTCAGAATTTTGGGGCCTGGTTAAAATTAACATCGTGGTGACACGTGCAAACTTAGGATGTTTTATCTTCACAGGGATTCTTTTGTGTGCAACTCAGGTGTCCGTAGTATTTTTTCATAGCGTGGGAATTGGTATGCTGCAGAGTCCTTTCGTGTGCATTCACTGGTGTCTCTGCGATGTGTGACTGTAGTTACATATAGTGGGTCCATATCCTTGATTAATGTACGGCTGCTTTGACCACCGTTCTGGCCATCTAGAAAAACCTTTTCCCCACTGGACCCTAATCCACTCTTTCTACTTTCACCACACGGGACACAACACGGCCTTCCCCACCTTCTATCCTTGCATCGCCGCTCGCCGACGTAGCGGACCGGGTGGTTGCCGCGCCGTCCAAAAATGAAAGAAGCGGCGGAGGGGATAGATATTGCGGCGTCTAGCAACAGGGAGGGAGGCAGCGATGTCCATCGGCGGAGCGGAGGCTGCCTCGTCCACAGGCCTGAAGGAAGACGGTGGCGCCTTCTCCATCTCAGGTCACCTCACCCCCAGCCGCTCCCCGTCCCCTCTCTCTTTCAGAGACATCTATTTTCTCACAATCTCACGCTCTCCTTCCACTTTGACGCAATGCGCAGCCGGCAACGGGAGGACGATGTCGACCTCCGCCACGAGCCCTCTAACCTACGTATGCCGCAGCGTCCCTCCCGGCGAGGAGGACTGACGCCTGATGTGCAGAACGCATAGCGCCGCGGAGCAACCTCTGTTCTGCGCCCAGGGCTTGCAGCAGACGGTTGTAGTTGTCGAGGGTGTGCGCCGGAGAGGAGGCGGGCCTAGCCGGAGAGGGGGTGGGCGGCGGTGAGAGGTTGTTGCCCGAGCCGTCTGTCGACTCCGACCCGTCTGATCTCATCTTCATGACCGTCGTAGGTACGGTAGCAGCAGCCGACCACGGCCAGGACGAGAGCAGGTCAGTGCCCGCGGTTGATTTGTTTTCTCCCCCCCGATTCTCTTCTACTTCGTAGATGTTTATGCTGTTGTGCATAGTTTGCTCCATTTAGCCTCTTCATGGTGAGGCAGCAGCACAAGATCTCGAATTAATCGGAGTCTTGATGGTCAGTCCAGGAGAGGAACCGAAATGATATCAGCGTGGTTGCCGCTGCTGGATCAATCTGTAGCCGTGCTTGCTCCATGTGTACGAAATCACTTTGCCCCTTATTTGTTTTTCTTTTGCTACCCGGATTGGCCGGCCGGAGATGGGCTAGGAGGGGCGCCGGAGTAGATAGGTCTAGGGTTAGGTTAGTTTTGGGCTCTATGCCCGGTAGTTGGAGCAGAGCTCGGGTCCATGGCGGCCAGATCCGGAGCTTCCTAGGGTGTCTCTCTCAGCTGCTTCTGCTCCTCCGGTCGGAGCTGGCGGCGGAGAGTCTCCTTCAATAAATTTTTGGTCGTCTACCGCATCAAGATGCACGAAATCCTCGACGTGGAGCTCCTCCTGGCCGGCCGTGGTGGCGAGGAGGAGGGGCGCTGGGTTGAGGGCTGCAGTTCAGTGGAGTTTCTCCTGGACGGCCGTGGAGGCGAGGGGGAGAAGCTCTACTGGGCTTCGTCTACGGCATCGACGGTGCGGAGGTCGGATGGATCTGGCGGCAGCCGATGCAACGGTGGCTCCCTCCTCTCTCGTCATCGTGGTGGCGGCGGATGAGAGGTTCAGGCGCGCGCTGTTCGTGTCTGCCCGCTGCGTCCGCGGCAGGGGAGTTTGCAGGCTTATCGTCGGAGGTTTCTCACGGCGCCGCTGTCGCCGTATCTGATGGCCAAAGGGCGGCCCCTCCACCCTTGGAGGATTTCTACGGCGCCACTATCGCCGTCTTTCTTGACCGTAGGGCGGCCCCTCCATCCTGAGCCGGCGCTTGTTCATCGTCTGCAGGACTTCTTCAACCTCCAATCATCTAGACGGAGGCTCATCAGCATCGTCGGAGTTAGCTCCCGTCGCCATGCCCCAAGTGGTTTCATCCCCGGCGGCGTGGAGGTTGGCTCGACGAGTTCGACGGTGGTGGTTTTGGAGTTGGCCTTGATCGCGTTTTCTCGCGCCGGTCAAAGGGCCTTGGTGCAAAAGGTTTGGGTCGGTTTGTAATTTTTCTTTTCTTCATGACCCTTTGTGTAATTGTAACTCCACCGCTGATAATGAAGCTCTAGGTCCTTCGGGACCTCTCCTGTTCAAAAAAAAATTCCCTTTTGATCTGATATTTCTTCCCTGTTCCTTCCTCTACCGTATGGGTGCCCCTCCGTTCTCTCGCCTTAGAGCATCTCCAGTCGCGTCCCCCATAGCGTCCCCCAAAGCTATTTGGGGCGCGCCGGACAAAAAAACGCTTCCAGCCGCGTCCCCCAAACCCGTTTTTTGTCCGGCGCCCCCGATACGGTGTCCGGCGTCCCAAGCCCGTCCCCGTCCCACAGGGGACTGATACGTCCAATTTGCATCAGTCGTTTGGAGCTCGCGGCGGCGCCAGTCCGGCGTATGGAGCCACGTGGCGGGACACAGGCTTCCACGGGCATGGCACCAGCGCGCCCATCAGCATACGCCCACACGTGGCAGGACACGGGCTTCCCACGGGCGACGGTGCGCCCGAGGAAGCCACCGTCGAGTTACCTCCCACACGTGGCGCGGCTGGGCGTCCTAACAGCAGTACGCGAGGGAGCCTCCCGTCGGGAGTACCTGCACCTCAGCGCGGCCTGGGCGTCCCCTGGGCGCGGCGCTACGCGAGGGACTACCCAGGTCGGGGTAGGGGGTGCAATTTGGTCCATTTCTGGGCCCCGCGTGGCGCGCCCTGGTGGATCTGGGGAGCTACCCGGGGAGTAGCCCGTCGCGTAGAGAAGTCTTAATTTAGCTCATTTTCGTTTTTCTTTGTTGTAGCGTTTTCCAGATTTGACCCAGGGATACACAAGCACATATAATTCACATGAAATTCTTAGGCATGAAGTGCAAATACATATAACATCAAGTGCATACATAGTGTCCTTAATTTCATAGGTTGCATACATAGTGTCCTTAGTGACATGGGATGCATACATAGTGCCATAGTGTGCATACATGCATGGTGCCATAGTGTCGATAAGAGAGGCTAATGCGACAACTAGAGGAGCTCGTCGCCCGCTAGACACCGGCAGGCGATTACATTAGAAGCTGCGGAAGAACCACGGGAGAAGGACCGGGAGAAATAAGGGAGAAATGTAGGGTGTAGCACCGGGAGAAGGGACCACCACATGATGGAGCCGTTGTGATCTCCCTCCCACACCACCACAGTTTCGGAACATCCCGTTCCCTACACACATGTTCCGAGATGTTAGCAATTTGCGAGGCAAAGGAAAGCCGTATTCGGTTTGAGAACTTACCGTTGTTCTCCCATAGTACTCCGCAGCGAAATTTTCCTTCGATGGCATGTTTGGCGCCGGCCCGAGAAGAGGAGGCATCGGCCCTAAATCCATGTACATCCGGTGATTGTACCACCAGCGCACATAGATAGTTTTATGTCGGTCTTTGAAGAAGCCGAAGCATCAAACTAGAGGGAAAGTGGGACTTGTCATCATTTGCGAAAACAAAGGTTGGAACTTACATGTATACTTATGCCATGTACTCCATGAAGTGCTGCTGGTGCTGGTTGAAGGCCTTTGATATTCTTGATGGCTGACCCGTGGGCCGCCACCGAGTCGGGCTACAATTTCACAGAATTCATGTCTCGTTAGCACTTAGCAATGTATGAGCGAAGTCGGAAAGGATGGAAATGAGGGGAAACTTTTAAAGTCGTATGCGGGTTGTTACTTGAGGCCGTGACGAGGCGGAGAGGCTGTCCTTGGTGAGTCCGCCTTGAGACAGCGTGAAGGTCGTGGTGAGGAGTATGCTTGGCCGGCCTTGTTCAGCATGGCCCGAGGCCATGCGGCAACCCTCCGGACGACAGGACCAACGACTCCTGGCTGACCTCCGCTCATGGGGTCATCCACCTCCCGAGGTGACGATGCCTCACCATCTCGCATTAGTTCTCGGCACGTCCTCAGGCGTAGGTGCCGAAGTACTCGGGGAGGCGAGGGCTGAGGCTGCGGAGATCGAGGCCTAGCAAAGCCCATCTTGTTTAATATCTCGAGGTCAGACATCTCCTCCTCGGGTCCTGGCGGCCCTCTGCATCGCGAGGAAATGTTAGTGAGTACCAACTTTGAACTTTGAAGGAAAATAAAATGTATACATACCGTCCCCCTTGTAGCTCGTAGGCGAGGTTTCCCACGGTGTGTGCCTTAGTGTCTCGGTTCTGCGTTCCGCCTCGCCATGACTGCAAAGTCTCGTCCATCTTGAGCCACCTCGTCTAACCATCTCCTCGTACCTGGCATGTGGCTCGTAATGGGGGATAACACATCTAAATACTCAACTCAATCTAATGCAATCAACTTAGTAGCAATGTAGAATCTCATTGACATTTTACTCACCCGACATGTAGTCACTGCAAGTCATCTCGTACTCGGCCTTAGCATTCTGCCGACAATGTCCGGCTTATGGACCCTCTCGCCTCCTGCGCCCGAGAGAAGTGACCGTGGACGTGATCCTTTGGTTGTACACACACGGTGTCAACCTCTCACAAATCCCGCCCATAGCAAAGTCCTGTTGTGACCGCCTCCTCAACTCTCCCGGGCGCCACACGATAAAAACACTTCATCAAAAAACAATTGTAAGATTCATAGGTTAGAACATTGAGGTCATCAAGTATAAACTGACCTAGAAATATGTCTTACCGAACTTTCTCATCCATGACGCCGGCCCGTCGGAAGCCCTGCGAGTACTCTATTAGTCGTCCAGTAGTATTTGCTTCATCCTAGCCGTAAGGACAGTGCCGTACCCGGCCAGAACTTCCACAAAGCAAAAGCTCAATCATCTTTGCCAATAGAGGCGCCCCTTGACCGATATCCAATTGCTGCATGAAAAATCAGAAACATTGCTTTTGTGAAAATCGAAACATTAGTACTTGAAAATCCAAATTGCCAAATTAGTACACTTACTTTCGTGCCAGCAGGAATAATAA
Organism: Lolium rigidum; assembly: GCF_022539505.1. Lineage (NCBI taxonomy): Eukaryota > Viridiplantae > Streptophyta > Magnoliopsida > Poales > Poaceae > Lolium > Lolium rigidum. The sequence goes on along the minus strand of NC_061508.1, from coordinate 117,070,842 downwards.
AGGGTCTTGGCCTCCCTTAGGTCTTAGGCTCCTTCCTCGTCACCGAGACCACCCCCACCCAGTCTTCGGTCACCAGCCGGCCTTCCCATCCTCCTCGGAGTCTCAAACCGTGACAGAGTCTCACTCGGCTCTAGACTCCGTCTCCGCCACCCTCTCCTAGGCGTCCTCAAAAAGAACTTGGAAGCAGCGTCGCAGCAGACGAGGGTGGTGGCAGAGATCCCGGTCCTCCCCGGCCCTCCTCCACCCTCCGCCTCCCACCTCTCCCCTCCCAAACCACCTCCGGCTCCACCACCTCGTCCCCCGTCCTGCGTCCTCGTCTAGTCCTCCCCTCCTCCCCTACCGCCAAAGTCCTCGTGGCAGCAGTTGCGGCCTTGGTTCCCTCTCACTCCTTCTAACATTGTTCTGCGTTGTGCATCTTCTTAAAGCAAACTCGACGGAGTCCTCCCAGCCGCTCATGTGTTCATCCACTTTGTTGAAAGAAAACAATTAAAACATGTTATGAAAAATATATAAATAGTAAGCATATACGACACTAAACAATAAATACAGAAGCATGTTAAACTAAGAAAATATATAATAGCTAAGCATAAAGCATACTCAAACAGAAATAAAAAGAGCATGCTGAAAAAAATATAAATACTAAGCATAAAAAGATACTAAACAAATAAGAAGCATGTTGACACATGTATAAATGTTTCGGTTAATACAATTATAGCATGGTATATAAACATTTATCATAAACACAAAGATATTATAATAACCACTTTATTATTGCCTCTTGGGCATATCTCCAACAGTCTCCCACTTGCACTAGAGTCAATAATCTAGATTACATTGTGACAATGGCGTCAACAACAACAACAAGCGGAAGAACCCCTCAGAAGACCAGAAAGGCGGGGGATCCGATATGGTCACCATGACGTTCCAACGCGGAGGTCCACGAGGCGGAAGAGGCCGCAGACGTGGTGGCGGAGCCGGCAGGGGTCAACAGCGTGCTGACGAGGTCACCGCTGCCGGATCCCGAGCTCCCCAAACGTACGAGGAATACAGGGATATGCCGTGCCTGGCTCATCTAGATCCGGCTACGGGCAAATCCACTCACACCAATCGCAACTACAAGTGGGTCAATGATCTGAAAAACGACCCAGAGGCAGGATACAAGCGAGCCCGGAAGCACCACCCTCGCGGCAAAGGAGGCAAGGGTAAGAACAAGGACAAAGAGGAGGACAGTTCCGAGGCGATGGACGAGGATGATGCTTCGCCGGATCCCAAAGAGGGTACCGCAGACAACAAATCCAACCCCTTCGGGAAAAAGAGTGTTGGAGCTTACCACACCTTCCTCGGAACCCCAACAGTCCGGGCAAAGAAATCGGCGCTCCGGCTCTTGAACGCCACAGTTCCGGCTGTGCCGCAGTATGTCAAGTGGTCGGAGAAAGCCTGCACCTTTGACAGGTCGGATCATCCGGTTGTCATCCCAAAAGAATGCTACGCTCTGGTTGTAAGTCCATGCATCGATGGGTATGACTTCTCCAAGTGCCTTGGATGGCGGTGCTAGCTTGAACATCATGTACCTGGAGACTCTGGAGAGGATGAACCTTACCAAGGAACAGCTCAAGCACAGCACCACTGAATTTCATGGTGTGGTTCCGGGTAAAAAGGCAAACTCCATGGGCAGCATCAAACTTCCCGTGGCCTTCGGCGATGTCAACAATTACCGCGAAGAGATGATCACGTTTGAAGTAGTGCCCTTCAAGAGCTCCTACCATGTAATCTTCGGCAGGCCCACCTACCACAAGTTCCACGCCAGGGCCTGCTACATGTACAACAAGCTCAAGATTCTGGGTCCTAACGGGATGATCACCGTATCCGGAGATTACAAGAAAGCTAGGGACTGCGAGGAGGGCGAAGCCGCCTTTGCATAATCCGTCATATCTGGAGAGGAGATGCAAGGCTACAGAGCCGCGGTGGATCCGATTGAGATGCAGACCACCAAGAAGCAGGTCTCCGAATAGAAGAACTCGTTCAAGGCCGCGATAGAAACCAAGAAGCACGACATCATCGTAGGCGACAGCTCCAAGCAGGTTTCAGTCGGTGCCAGCTTAGACCCCAAATAGGAAAGCGCGCTCGTCGAGTTCCTCAGAGCCAACATGGATATCTTCGCATGGCAACCTTCTGACATGTCCGGAGTACCAAGGGAACTCACCGAGCACTACCTCAACATAAATCCGGGTGCAAAACCGGTGAAGCAAGCTATGCGACGCTTTGGAGACAAGAAGCGCCGCGCCACAGGAATGGAATTAGCAAAGTTACTAGAGGCGGGTTTTGTAGTAGAAGTTATCCATACTGATTTGGTCGCAAACCCCATCCTTGTACCCAAAAAGAATTCTGAAATACTAAGAATGTGCATCGATTACTCCGGCTTGAATAAGCACTGTCCGAAGGATCCGTTCCCCTTGCCGCGCATTGACCAAGTCATTGATTCGACGGCAGGGCGGAACTTCTGTGTTTTCTTGACGCATATTCTGGGTATCATCAGATTCGGATGAAGAAGTCCGACCAAAAAGCGACCTCGTTCATCACACCTTTTGGCACTTACTGCTATGTTACTATGCCTTTTGGCTTGAAAAACACAGGTGCCACCTACCAACGTACGATGCAACGGTGCCTGAAGGACCAAATTGGCCGGAACGTGCACGCCTACGTCGATGACATCGCGGTCATGACCCGGAAAGGATCCGACTTGATCAGCGACCTCACGGAAACCTTTGAAAATCTCCGACGGTACAAGATGATGTTAAATCCGCTGAAGTGCGTCTTTGGCGTACCAGCCGGAAAACTCCTTGGCTTCATTGTCTCTCATAGGGGCATTGAGGTTAACTCAGAAAAAATCAAGGCTATCCTGAGCATCAAGAGGCCAACTTGTCTCAAAGATGTGCAACGATTAACTGGTTGTGTTGCAGCAATCACTAGATTTGTTAGTCGTCTTGGCGAGAAGGCAGTACCCTTATACAAGCTGCTAAAGAAAACAGACAAATTTGTCTGGGACAACGCAGCAGACGCAGCACTTCAGGGGTTGAAGGATATACTCTCCTCCCCACCTATCTTAGCATCTCCAGGTGAGTCGGCGCCCATGCTCCTCTACTTGGCAGCATCCAACAAGGTCGTTAGCCTGGTAATCGTGGTGGAGCGAAAGGAAGAAGGTCATGAATAAGGAGTCCAAAGGCATGTCTACTACGTTAGCGAAGTCTTGACGGAATCCAAACAAAGATACCCTCACTTTCAGAAGCTAGCCTATGGTGTATTCCTAGGCAGCCGGAAGCCGAGGCACTACTTCCAGGAGCATCCCATGACAGTTGTGAGCAAGGCTCCATTGTCAACCATCATCAACAACTCTGACGCAATGATACGCGTAGATGCACACGTCCGTTGGGAACCCCAAGTGGAAGGTATGATGCGTATAGAAGCAAGTTTCCTCGCATGAAACCAAGGTTATCGAACCAGTAGGAGCCAAGAAGCACGTGAAGGTTGTTGGTGGAGGAGTGTAGTGCGGCGCAACACCAGTGAAACCGGCGCCAACGTGGAACCTGCACAACACAATATAAGTATTTTTCCCCAACGTAACAGTGAGGTTGTCAATCTCACCGACTTGCTGAAAACAAAGGATTAAACGTATCGAGTGGAAGATGGTGTTTGTTTGCAAAGAACAGTAGAATGTATTCAGATGTAAAAGAATGGACCGGGGTCCACAGTTCACTAGTGGTGTCTCTCCAATAAGATAACTAACATGCCGGGTGAACAAATTACAAGCGGGCAATTGACAAATAAAGATTCAATACATACCAATGATGATTACTATGTGATTTAATCAGGGCATTACGACAAAGTACATAGACCGCTATCCAAGCATGCATCTATGCCTAAATAATCCACCTTCAGAGTTATCATCCGAACCCCTTCCAAGTATTAAGTTGTAAACAACATGATAATTGCATTAAGTATGGTGCGTAATGTAATCAACACAAATATCCTTAGACAAAGCATTGATGTTTTATCCCTAGTAGCAACAACACATCCACAACCTTAGAACCTATCGTTACGATCCCGCATTCAATGGAGGCATGAACCCACTATCGAGCATAATTACTCCCTCTTGGAGTTACAAGTATCAACTTGGCCAGAGCCTCTACTAGCAACGGAGAGCATGCAAGAACATAAACAACACATATATGATAGATTGATAATCAACTTGACATAATATTCTATATTCATCGGATCCCGCCAAACACAACATGTAGCATTACAAATAGATGATCTTGATCATGTTAGGCAGCTCACAAGATCTAAACAATGATAGCACATGCGGAGAAGACAACCATCTAGCTACTGCTATGGACCCATAGTCCAAGGATGAACTACTCACGCATCAATCCGGAGGCGGCCATGATGATGTAGAGCCCTTCCGGTGATGATTCCCCTCTCCGGCAGGGTGCCGGGGGCGATCTCCTGAATCCCCCGAGATGGGATTGGCGGCGGCGGCGTCTTTGGAAGGTTTTCCGTATCGTGGCTGTCGGTACAGTGTGTTTCGCGACGAAGGCTATATGTAGGCGGAAGGGTAGGTCAGGGGGGTCACGAGGGGCCCACACCATAGGGCCACGCGGCCAGGGCTTGGGCCGCGCCGCCCTGTGGTCTGGCCACCTCGTGGCCCCACTTCGTTATCCTACCGGTCTTCTAGAAGCTTCGTGCAAAAATAGGACCCTGGGCGTTGATTTCGTCCAATTCCGAGAATATTTCCTTACTAGGATTTCTGAAACCAAAAACAGCAGAAAACAAAGAATCGGCACTTTGGCATCTTGTTAATAGGTTAGTGCCGGAAAATGTATAATAATGCTGTAAAGTATGTATAAAACATTCAAGTATTGTCATAAAAGTAGCATGGAACATAAGAAATTATAGATACATTTGAGACGTATCAAGCATCCCCAAGCTTAGTTCCTACTCGCCCTCGAGTAGGTAAACGATAACAAAAATAATTTCTGAAGTGACATGCTACCAACATAATCTTGATCAACATTATTGTAAAGCATATGAGATGAATGGAGTGATCTGAACAAAAGATTTCTAACAAAGATAATGACTAAACAAATGAATCATATAACAAAACTTTTCATGAATAGTACTTTCAAGACAAGCATCAATAAGAGTTGCATAAGAGCTAACTCATAAGCAATAAATTCAAAGTAGAATGCATTGAAGCAACACAAAGGATGATTAAGTTTCAGCAATTGCTTTCAACTTGTAACATGTATATCTCATGGATATTTGTAAACATAGAGTAATATAACAGGTGCAATAAGTAAACATGTAAGAATCAATGCACACAGTTAACACAAGTGTTTGCTTCTAAGATAGAAAGAAGTGGGTAAACTGACTCAACATAAAGTAAAAGAATGGCCCTTCGCAGAGGGAAGCATGGATTACTATTTTTGTGCTAGAGCTTTTATTTTGAAAACATAGAAACAATTTTGTCAATGGTAGTAATAATTCATATGTGCTATGCATAATACTTCCTACAAGTTGCATGTCTCATGCATAAAGTACTAATAGTGCTCGCACCTTGTCCTAATCAGCTCGGAAAACACGGATTATCATCGCATAACATATGTTTCAACCAAGTGTCACAAAGGGGTACCTCTATGCCGCCTGTACAAAGGTCTAAGGAGAAAGCACACATTGGATTTCTCACTTTTGATTATTCTCAACTTAGACATCCATATCGGGACAACATAGACAACAGATAATGGACTCCTCTTTTAATGCTTAATCATTCAACAACAAATAATATTCTCATAAGAGATTGAGGTTGTATGTCCAAACTGAAACTTCCACCATGATACATGGCTTTAGTTAGCGGCCCAATGTTCTTCTCTAACATATGCATACTCAAACCATTTGATCATGAAATCGCACTTACTTCAGACAAGACGAACATGCATAGCATCTCACATGATATCCAACAAAGGTAAAGTTGATGGCGTCCCCAGAAACATGGTTACCTCTCAACAAGCAACTTATAAGAACTAAGACACATAACTACATATTCATCACCACAATAGTTTTTAAGCTATTTGTCCCATGAGCTATATATTGCAGAGATAAAGGAATGAAATTTTAAAGGTAGCACTCAAGTAATTTACTTTGGAATGGCAGAAAAATACCACATAGTAGGTAAATATGGTGGACACAAATGGCATGGGTTTTGGCTCAAGGTGTTCGGATGCACGAGAAGCATTTCCTCTCAGTACAAGGTTTGGGCTAGCAAGGTTGTTTGAAGCAAACACAAGTATGAACAGGTACATCAAAACTCACACAAGAACATATTGCAAGCATTATAAGACTCTACACTGTCTTCCTTGTTGTTCAAACATTTTACCCGAAAATATCTAGACTTAGAGAGACCAATCATGCAAACCAAATTAAACAAGCTCTACGGTAGTTCTTTATTAATAGATTAAACTACATGATGCAAGAGCTTAAACATGATCTATGAGAGCTCAAACAATTGCCAAGTTGATCCAAACCATATGCAGCATTTTCTGATTCCAACCAAATAGCAATTTAACGAAGCAATTTTACCTTCGCCATGAACATTAAAGCACAATTAAGAACACAAGTGTTCCATATGAAAAAGCGGAGCGTAATATATCCAATATAAGGATGGTGGGATCCAACTTTATTCAAACCAAAACGAAAATAAAATCAAACCGACGCTCCAAGTAAAGAACATAAGATGTGATGGAATAAAAATATAGTTTCACTAGAAGTGACCTGATAATGTTGTCGATGAAGAAGGGGATGCCATGGGCATCCCCAAGCTTAGATGATTGAGTCTTCTTAAAATATGCAGGGATGAACCACCGGGGCATCCCCAAGCTTAGACCTTTCACTCTTCTTGATCATAGTATATCATCCTCTTCTCTTGACCCTTGAAAACTTCCTCCACACCAAACTTCAAGCAAACTCATTAGAGGGTTAGTGCATAATCAAAAATTCACACATTCAGAGATGACACAATCATTCTTAACACTTCTGGACATTGCACAAAGCTTCTGAAAGTTAATGGAACAAAGAAACTCATTCAACATAGCAAAAGCGGCAATGCGAAATAAAAGGCAGAATCTGTCAAAAACAAAACAGTCCGTAAAGACGAATCAGACAGGGGCACTTAAATTTCTCCAATGGAAAAACTCAAAACTAATGAAAGTTGCGTACATATATGAGGATCACGCTCGTAAATTTTCAGATTTTTTCGATTTTTTTACAGAGAGCTCTGCGAGAATTTGTGACAGACAGCAATGCTGTTTCTGCGCAGCAATCCAAATATAGCATCAACTTTAGCATAGAAACTTTACTTGGCACAAAAACATGATAATGAGAGGTTGCTACAGTAGTAAACAACTTCCAAGACTCAACAATACAGTAAATAAAATAAAACATGGGTTATCTCCCAAGAAGTGCTTTTCTTTAACGCCTTTCAGCTAGGCGCATAAAGTGCAAATCAAGTAACATCCAGAGAAGAAGCATCAACATCATAGCTTGTTCTAATAATAGAATCAAAAGGCAACTTCATTCTCTTTCTAGAGAAGTGTTCCATACCTTTCTTGAGAGGAAATTGATACTTAATATTACCTTCCTTCATATCAATAACAACACCAACGGTTCGAAGAAAAGGTCTTCCCAACATAATAGGACAAGATGCATTGCATTCGATATCCAAGACAACAAAATCAACGGGGACAAGGTTATTGTTAACCGTAATGCGAACATTATCAATCCTCCCCAAAGGTTTCTTTTTAACATTATCGGCAAGATTAACATCTAAATAACAATTCTTCAATGGTGGCAAGTCAAGCATATCATAAATTTTCTTAGGCATAACAGAAATACTTGCACCAAGATCACATAGAGCATTACATTCAAAATCATTGAATTTCATCTTAATGATGGGCTCTGATACGTCTCCAACGTATCGATAATTTCTTATGTTCCATGCTACATTATTGATGATATCTACATGTTTTATGCACATTATATGTCGTATTTACGCATTTTCTGGAACAAACCTATTAACAAGATGCCGAAGAGCCAGTTGTTGTTTTCTGCTGTTTTTGGTTTCATAAATCCTAGTAAGGAAATATTCTCGGAATTGGATGAAATCAACGCCCAGGTTCCTATTTTGCCCGGAAGCATCCAGAACACCCGAGAGCCGCCAGAGAGGGGCCACGTGGGGCCCACACATGGTGGCGGCGCGGCCCGAGCCCCGGCCGCGCCGCCCTAGTGTCTGGCCCCACCAGACCCCCTCCAAGGCTGCCCTTTCGCCTACTTAAAGCCTCCGTCGCGAAACCCCCGATACCGAGAGCCACAATACGGAAAACCTTCCGGAGACGCCGCCGCCGCGAATCCCATCTCGGGGGATTCGGGAGATCGCCTCCGGCACCCTGCCGGAGAGGGGATTCATCTCCCGGAGGACTCTTCATCGCCATGATCGCCTCCGGAGTGATGAGTGAGTAGTTCACCCCTGGACTATGGGTCCATAGCAGTAGCTAGATGGTCGTCTTCTCCTTATGTGCTTCATTGTTGGATCTTGTGTTACCTGCCAAAACCCACCGGCGGGCAATGGTTAAGCAACACGAAGAGCCGGGAGGCTCCCAAGGCCGCTTAGTGGACCCTGGCACCTCGCGTCGTCCCGCAAGTCTTCCAGCCACGTCCCGGCGGTTGCTAGGGCGTGCCACCTGACCTAGACCCGATCGGGAAGGTGTTAGATTGCTTCGATTGTTCCTGCATGGTAGACACGTAAACATTAAATACGAGCCCTATCGGCTCTCGGGTTGCCTCGTGGATCGGCTCAAAGAGCCGATCGCCCCATGGTTCACGTTGGATTTGCAATGACATGGGGATCCTGCTTGATCAAAACAAAGCGCTAAACCGATCTACGACAGTTTGGGGTTTTCACCGCATAACCGGAACGTCCTACGCGTAGTCGGGCCTAGCAGATACGGAAGATGATGCAAACTACCCCTACAAGAGGCCTAAAAACCAACATAACGTTAATTCCCGGAACATCCCTTGTAGGAACGGTAAACAACACCTAACGCACTACCGGATCGTCCGACCCCAGCATAAGGCCTAACTATGCAGATGTTAAACTAATCCTTGCGGGGCAAGGAGCAACTATAACAGATCGGATCTACTAAGTAACGAACAAGCAAGATGCTGCCCTTACACCCAGATAGGTGTAAGGGAAGCTAGGTGTCGAGGGACGGCATTGCCACGCAGATATGCACGAGAAAGCATCAATGCAAGCCCCTAAACACCTAATGATAAGTAGTGCTGCTCGCCATCAACAACGCTTCAGCACGAGCAGCACAAGGTAGACGAATAAACGTGTACTGCCTAGATCGCGAGATGCGATCTAGGCAGCATGATGCTTACCCGGAAGAAACCCTCGAAGGAAGGGGTGGCGATGCGCCTGATTTGTGTTTGTTGTGAACGTGATTGTCCTCCTTTCTCGATAACCCTAGATACATATTTATAGTCCAAGGGACTTTCTAATTCAGGCGTGCACCTAACCGTGCACGGGCCAGACTCTCTTGTTAATTCTAAACACGATCTACTATATTACAGATACACGGGCAATTTAGCCCAAACTCTTAGCGCAAGGCCGCTTCGAAGATGCTCCACGTGTATGTCCTTCAAGCCCATCTTCACTTACGGCCCATCTCCTGATTTGGCCAAAATCTGGTGATAACATCTTGTGAGCTGCCTAACATGATCAAGATCATCTATCTGTAATTCTATATGTTGTGTTTGTCGGGATCCGATGGATAGAGAATACTATGTTATGGTGATTATCGATCTATTACTTATGTGTTGTTTATGATCTTGCATGCTCTCCGTTATTAGTAGAGGCTCTGGCCAAGTTTTTACTCTTAACTCCAAGAGGGAGTATTTATGCTCGATAGTGGGTTCATGCCTTCATTGATACCTGGGACGAGTGACGAGAAAGTTCTAAGGTTGTGATGTGCTTGTTGCCACTAGGGATAAAACATTGATTCTATGTCTAAGGATGTAGTTGTCGATTACATTACGCACCATACTTAATGCAATTGTCCGTTGCTTTGCAACTTAATACTGGAAGGGGTTCCGATGATAACCTCGAAGGTGGACTTTTTAGGCATAGATGCGGTTGGATGGCGGTCTATGTACTTTGTCGTAATGCCCAATTAAATCTCACTATATTTATCATATCATGTATATGCATTGTTATGCCCTTTTCTATTTGTCAATTGCCCGACTGTAATTTGTTCACCCAACATGCTTTTATCTTATGGGAGAGACACCTCTAGTGAACTGTGGACCCCGGTCCTATTCTTTACATCGCATACAATCTACTGCAATACTTGTTTTACTCTTTTCTTCGCAAACAATCATCTTCCACACAATACGGTTAATCCTTTGTTACGGCAAGGCTGGTGAGATTGACAACCTCATCTGTTTCGTTGGGGCAAAGTGCTTTGGTTGTGTTGTGCAGGTTCCACGTTGGCGCCGGAATCCCTGGTGTTGCGCCGCACTACATTTCGCCACCATCAACCTTCAACGTGCTTCTTGGCTCCTCCTGGTTCGATAAACCTTGGTTTCTTTCTGAGGGAAAACTTGCCACTGTGCGCATCATACCTTCCTCTTGGGGTTCCCAACGGACGTGTACATCTACGCGCATCAAGCCTGTTTTCTGGCGCCGTTGCCGGGGAGATCAAGACACGCTGCAAGGGGAGTCTCCACTTCCCAATCTCTTTACTTTGTTTTTGTCTTGCTTTATTTTATTTACTAATTTGTTTGCTACACTTAAACAAAACACAAAAAAATTAGTTGCTAGTTTTACTTTATTTACTGTCTTGCTCTCTATATCAAAAACACAAAAAAATTAGTTACTTGCATTTAGTTTACTTTTGTTATCATGTCTAGTTCTGTACTTGTTACTTCTTCACCTAAGGAATTAGTTTTTACTTTTAAACAAGGGGATGAGGAAAGTTTTAAAGATGCTTGGTCCAGGATTTTTACTTCTTATCGTAAAACTGAACCTCAAATGACTCTAAGTTTGCTCCTTAGTAATTTTTATTTTGGTCTTATGATTCGCTATAGATATGCCTTGGATGCTCTAGTGGGAGGAGATTTCCTTCATTGTAATGGGGATCAAGCTTTTAATGCCATAAAGAAGTTGGTTGCATCACATGATTCAGCTAATAACTTTGATTCAGCCCTTATTAGCATTTATAATAGATTAAACACTCTTGAAACAAGTGCATCTCGCCTAAGTGAAAATTATGGATATATTCGTAACCGTCTTGATCAAGTTTTAGTGAACTCGAACCTTCATTGTGGAATCCTACTATTAAAATTGTCATAGGTAATCAAACTCTTCATGCTAATTGTGATATTATGACTGAATTTTGCCTAATGCCTAAGAGTATTCATAAATCATTGAAACTTTGGGAATTCGTCGAAGGGGGAGAAGGAATAACTCTTATTGATAACTCTGTTATAATTCCTAAAGGGATAGCTGCGGGTGTGCATACAACCATTCTTGGGAGAACAATATCCATCGATTACCTTGTCATTGAATGCGCAGGAACAGGACAAATCACACTCGGAAGATCCCTGCTGAAACTATTGGGAGCAGTCATAGACGTGAGAGAAGGCACCTTAAAATTCACCTCTACACCCGGGGGTAGCCATATATTCCCTAAGCCAAAGAGTAAGAAAGAGGACAAGAAAGGTAAGGGTAAAGCCCAAGGTAATGTCGATGTTTCATCTCTTGATGTTACTTGATTTGCACTTTCTGCGCCTAGCTGAAAGGCGTTAAAGAAAATCGCTTATGGGAGACAACCCATGTTTTTACTACAGTACTTTGTTTTATATTTGAGTCTTGGAAGTTGTTTACTACTGTAGCAACCTCTCCTTATCATGTTTTTGTGCCAAGTAAAGTTTCCATGTTAAGTTGATGTTATATTTGGGATCGCTGCGCAGAAACAGCATTGCTGTCTGTCACGAATCTTGGCCTAAGTCTCTGTAGAAAATTAGAAAAAATCTGCCAATTTACGAGCGTGATCCTCAGATATGTACGCAACTTTCATTAGTTTTGAGTTTTTCCATTTGAGCAAGTCTGGTGCCATTTAAAAATTCGTCTTTACGAACTGTTCTGTTTTTGACAGATTCTGCCTTTTATTTCGCATTGCCATATTTGCTATGTCGGATGAATTTCTTTGATCCATTAATGTCCAAGTAGCTTTGTGCAATGTCCGGAAGTGTAAAGAATGATTGTGTCACCTCTGAATATGTGAATTATTAATTGTGCACTAACCCTCTAATGAGTTTGCTTGAAGTTTGGTGTGAAGGAAGTTTTCAAGGGTCAAGAGAGGAGTATGATATACTATGATCAAGAGGAGTGAAAGCTCTAAGCTTGGGGATGACCCCGTGGTTCACCCCTACATATTTTAAGAAGACTCAAGCGTCTAAGCTTGGGGATGCCCAAGGCATCCCCTTCTTCATCGACAACATCATCGGGTTCCTCCCCGAAACTATATTTTTATTCGATCACATCTTGTGTTCTTTGCTTGGAGCGTCGGTTTGTTTTTGTTTTTGTTTTTGTTTGAATAAAATGGATCCTAGCATTCACTTTATGGGAGAGAGACACGCTCCGCTGTTGCATATGGACAAATATGTCCTTAGGCTTTACTCATAATGTTCAAGGCGAAGTTTCTTCTTCGTTAAATTGTTATATGGTTGGAATTGGGAAATGCTACATGTAGTAAATCTAAAATGTCTTGGATAATGTGATACTTTACAATTGTTGTGCTCATGTTTAAGCTCTTGCATCATATACTTTGCACCCATTAATGAAGAGATACATAGAGCTTGCTAAAATTTGGTTTGCATATTTGGTCTCTCTAAGGTCTAGATAATTCTAGTATTGAGTTTTGAACAACAAGGAAAACGGTGTAGAGTCTTATAATGTTTACAATATGTCTTTTATGTGAGTTTTGCTGCACCGGTTCATCCTTGAGTTTGCTTCAAATAACCTTGCTAGCCTAAACCTTGTATCGAGAGGGAATACTTCTCATGCATCCAAAATCCTTGAGCCAACCACTATGCCATTTGTGTCCACCATACCTACCTACTACATGGTATTTCTCCGCCATTCCAAAGTAAATTGCTTGAGTGCTACCTTTAAAATTCCATCATTCGCCTTTGCAATATATAGCTCATGGGACAAAATAGCCTTAAAAACTATTGTAGTATTTAATATGTACTTATGCACTTTATCTTTTATTAAGTTGCTTGTTGTGCGATAACCATGCTTCTGGGGACGCCATCAACTATTCTTTGTTGAATATCATGTGAGTTGCTATGCATGTCCGTCTTGTCTGAAGTAAGAGAGATCTACCACCTTAATGGTTGGAGCATGCATATTGTTAGAGAAGAACATTGGGCCGCTAACTAAAGCCATGAATTATGGTGGAAGTTTCAGTTTGGACATATATCCTCAATCTCATATGAGAATAATAATTGTTGTCACATGCTTATGCATTAAAGAGGAGTCCATTATCTGTTGTCCATGTTGTCCCGGTATGAATGTCTAAGTTGAGAATAATCAAAAGCGAGAAATCCAAAATGCGAGCTTTCTCCTTAGACCTTTGTACAGGCGGCATGGAGGTACCCCTTTGTGACACTTGGTTGAAACATGTGCATTGCGAAGATCCGGTAGTCCAAGCTAAGTAGGACAAGTTGCGGGCACTATTAGTATACTATGCATGAGGCTTGCAACTTGTAAGATATAATTTACATAACTCATATGCTTTATTACTACCGTTGACAAAATTGTTTCATGTTTTCAAAATAAAAGCTCTAGCACAAATACAACAATCGATGCTTTCCTCTTTGAAGGACCATTCTTTTACTTTTATTATTGAGTCAGTTTACCTATCTCTCTCCACCTTAAGAAGCAAACACTTGTGTGAACTGTGCATTAATTCCTACATACTTGCATATTGCACTTGTTATATTACTCTATATTGACAATATCCATGAGATATACATGTTATAAGTTGAAAGCAACCGCTAAAACTTAATCTTCCTTTGTGTTGCTTCAACACCTTTACTTTGATTTATTGCTTTATGAGTTAACTCTTATGCAAGACTTATTGATGCTTGTCTTGAAGTACTATTCATGAAAAGTCTTTGCTTTATGATTCAGTTGTTTACTCATGTCATTACCATTGTTTTTGATCGCTGCATTCATTACATATGTTTACAAATAGTATGATCAAGATTATGATGGCATGTCACTTCGTAAATTATCTTTGTTATCGTTTTACCTGCTCGGGACGAGCAGAACTAAGCTTGGGGATGCTGATACATCTCCAACGTATCGATAATTTCTTATGTTCCATGCTACATTATTGATGATATCTACATGTTTTATGCACATTATATGTCGTATTTACGCATTTTCTGGAACTAACCTATTAACAAGATGCCGAAGAGCCAGTTGTTGTTTTCTGCTGTTTTTGGTTTCAGAAATCCTAGTAAGGAAATATTCTCGGAATTGGACGAAATCAACGCCCATGTTCCTATTTTGCCCGGAAGCATCCAGAACACCCGAGAGCCGCCAGAGAGGGGCCACGTGGGGCCCACACATGGTGGCGGCGCGACCCAGGCCCTGGCCGCGCCGCCCTAGTGTCTGGCCCCACCAGACCCCCTCCGAGGCTGCCCTTTCGCCTACTTAAAGCCTCCGTCGCGAAACCCCCGCACCGAGAGCCACGATACGGAAAACCTTCCGGAGACGCCGCCGCGAATCCCATCTCGGGGATTCAGGAGATCGCCTCCGGCACCCTGCCGGAGAGGGGATTCATCTCCCGGAGGACTCTTCATCGCCATGATCGCCTCCGGAGTGATGAGTGAGTAGTTCACCCCTGGACTATGGGTCCATAGCAGTAGCTAGATGGTCGTCTTCTCCTTATGTGCTTCATTGTTGGATCTTGTGAGCTGCCTAACATGATCAAGATCATCTATCTGTAATTCTATATGTTGTGTTTGTCAGGATCCGATGGATAGAGAATACTATGTTATGGTGATTATCAATCTATTACCTATGTGTTGTTTATGATCTTGCATGCTCTCCGTTATTAGTAGAGGCTCGGCCAAGTTTTTACTCTTAACTCCAAGAGGGAGTATTTATGCTCGATAGTGGGTTCATGCCTTCATTGATATCTCGGGACGGTGACGAGAAAGTTCTAAGGTTGTGATGTGCTCGTTGCCACTAGGGATAAAACATTGATTCTATGTCTAAGGATGTAGTTGTCGATTACATTACGCACCATACTTAATGCAATTGTCTCTGTTGCTTTGCAACTTAATACCGAAAGGGGTTCGGATGATAACCTCGAAGGTGGACTTTTTAGGCATAGATGCGATTGGATGGCGGTCTATGTACTTTGTCGTAATGCCCAATTAAATCTCACTATATTTATCATATCATGTATATGCATTGTTATGCCCTTTTCTATTTGTCAATTGCCCGACCGTAATTTGTTCACCCAACATGCTTTTATCTTATGGGAGAGACACCTCTAGTGAACTGTGGACCCCGGTCCTATTCTTTACATCGTATACAATCTACTCGCAATACTTGTTTTACCGTTTTCTTCGCAAACAATCATCTTCCACACAATACGGTTAATCCTTTGTTACAGCAAGCCGGTGAGATTGACAACCTCATCTGTTTCGTTGGGGCAAAGTGCTTTGGTTGTGTTGTGCAGGTTCCACGTTGGCGCCGGAATCCCCGGTGTTGCGCCGCACTACATTTCGCCACCATCAACCTTCAACGTGCTTCTTGGCTCCTCCTGGTTCGATAAACCTTGGTTTCTTTCTGAGGGAAAACTTGCCACTGTGCGCATCATACCTTCCTCTTGGGGTTCCCAACGGACGTGTACATCTACGCGCATCAGGCTCCCAACCATCTTCTAACTTTCTAGGAATAGAAGCTTCAAGTTTTCATTTTTCTTCTCTAGCTTTAATGAGAGCATTTGTAATATGTTTTGTAAAGGCTAAATTTATAGCACTAGCATTGGGACTTCTAGCAAGTTTTTGTAAGAACTTTATAACTTCAGTAATATGACAATCATCAAAATCTAAACCATTATGTTCTACAGCAATGGAATCATTGTCACCAATATTTTGAAAAATTTCAGCAGTTTTATCACAAGCAGTTTTAGCAGTTTCAGGCAATTTTGCGCGCTTTGTACTAGGAGTAGAAACATTGCCAACACCAATTATTTTACCATTGATAGTAGGAGGTGTAGAAACATGTGAAGAATCAACATTACTAGTGGTGGTCATAGTCCATACTTTAGCTACATTATTTTCTTTAGCAAGTTTTTCTTTTTCTTCTCTATCCCACTGATACGTCCAAAACGTATCTACTTTCCCGAACACTTTTGCTATTGTTTTGCCTCTAATTTGTGTATTTTGGATACAACTAACACGGACTAACGCTGTTTTCAGCAGAACTGCTCTGGTGTCTCGTTTTTGTGCAGTAAATCCAACTTTCGGGAAAATCCTCGGAATTTATGCGTAAGGCCCTATTTTCCAAGAATAATGACGGAGCCAGAAGGACGCGCCAGGTGGAGGCCCGAGGGCCCCACACCATAGGGCGGCGCGGCCTAGGGGGGCCCGCGCGGCCCTATGGTGTGGCCCCCTCGGTCGGCCTCCGACGCCCCCCTTCGGACTATATATCGGCCTCGACCTAAAAACGCACGGAGAGAAGTCGAAGTCGCCAGAAACCCTCCAGAGAGCCGCCACATCGCGAAACTCCGTCGCGGGAGCCAGAAGTCTCCGTTCTGGCACTCCGCCGGGATGGGGAATTGGAGGAGATCGTCACCGCCATCACCGCCAACGCCTCTCCATCGACCAGCCATGTTTCCCCCATCCATGTGTGAGTAATTCCCCCGCTGTAGGCTGAAGGGGATGGTAGGGATTGGATGAGATTGGTCATGTAATAGTCATAAGATTGTTAGGGCATAGTGCCTAGTATCCGTAGATGTCACTTTTATGATATTGTTGCAACTTGTTATGCTTAATGCTTGTCACTAGGGCCCGAGTGCCATGATCTCAGATCTGAACATGTTATTGATTCATGAAGATATTCGTTGTTTATGATCTTACCTGCAAGTTGTATACACATGTCGCCGTCCGGAACCAATGGCCCCGAAGTGACAAGAATCGGGACAACCGGAGGGGATGGTAGTGATGTGAGGATCACATGTGTTCACGGAGTGTTAATGCTTTGCTCCGGTACTCTATTAAAAGGAGTACCTTAATATCCAATAGTTTCCCTAGAGGCCCGGCTGCCACCGGCTGGTAGGACAGAAGATGTTGTGCAAGTTTCTCATTGCGAGCACGTACGACTAAATATGGAACACATGCCTATTGATTGATTAGTACTTGGATACCGTTTTATTATTATCCGCAAATGCCCTCGCTTTGATCGTTACATGAGTTTCTCTCATCCATGCAACGCCCGTTAAATCCGTCCCTCGTGCCTACGATATTTTAATCCTCGCTGTTTACTATAATCACTACTGCTGTCTTTATTTCACCGCTCGCTGTTATTTCACTATTTCCACCGCCATAAAACTGTTACTATCGATAAACTCTTGCGAGCAAGTTCTGTTTCCAGTGTGCAGCTGAATTGACAACTCCGCTGTTAAGGCTTACAAGTATTCTTTGTCTCCCCTTGTGTCGAATCAATAAATTGGGTAATACTTCCCTCGAAGACTGTTGCGATCCCCTATACTTGTGGGTCATCAAGACTATTTTCTGGCGCCGTTGCCGGGGAGCATAGCTTTATTTGGAAGTTCACTTGGATTGATATTGTTCGCTGCCATTCTCCATCATGGGTAAACCTCGCGATACTAAGATCGCCATATTACCATCCACTACAAGAAAAGGTACAACTCTTAGTACCTCTGCTGCTCTTGATTCACCATCTGTGATAAGTAAACTTGTTTCACCACCACAAGCTTCAAATGCTGGTACTTCTACTGAATCTGAAAATTCTCGTAATATTGATAATGTTTCTGCTGTGCTTGATGATAGTGGTTCATTGGGATCTTTTCTAGATGCTACAATTGCTAGGTCTAGACAAATTGAAAATACTGAAACTACTGATGCTACTACACCTGTTAAATCACCTGAACTTGATTATTCTAATGATGATCCTGATGAAGATTATGTAGAGCTTGATGATGCTTTTATTGAAAAATGCAATGCTACTACTGATGCAAGAAAAATTAAAAAGTTGCTTGCAGAACATGCTGTTAGATATAAACCATCTCCTGATCCTAAATTTGCCACATCTCCTATAAACATTAGGGATAAAGATTATGATTTTTCTCTTGATCTATCTCATATAGCTATTGTTGAGAAAACACCCTTTTGTGGTACTGAAAAAGAAAGTGCTGTTGAACACTTGACTGAGTTATCTACTCTTAGTGGTGTGTTTTCTGATGATGTCAAGATGCGTACTTATTTTGTCGCTAAATTTTTTCCTTTCTCATTAAAGGACGATGCTAAAACTTGGTATAATAATTTGCCTCCTGGTTCTATTAAAAGTCCAATTGACTTGCGTGATGTTTTCTTTCGAAAATACTTTCCTGCTAGTGCTCAACATGCTGCTTTGCAGAGAATTTATAATTTTGACCAGGAAGATGGAGAGAAATTGTCTGAGGCTTGGGCGAGATTTTGCTCTCTTATTAGAGCTCAGCCTGACCATGATTTGGAAAAGCATGATTTACTTGATATATTTTATAGTGGACTAACTATTGAGTCTAGGGCATACCTGGATATTTGTTCTGGTTGTGTTTTCGAGAAAAGAACTCCGGACGACGCTGAAGAATTATTGGCTAAAATAGGCCGGAATCATGATGATTGGTCTACACCCGAACCAACCCCGACACCGATAGTGAAGAAGAGGGGTATGATTAAATTAAATGATGAAGATATGAGGGAAGCCAAGAAGTCTCTTAAAGAGAAGGGTATTAAACCTGAAGATGTGAAGAATTTACCTCCTATAGAAGATATATGTGAGATAACTCCCCCTTCATCTATGATTGAGGTACACTCGCTTCAACACTTTACTAGGGAAGATATTCCGTATTCAAAATCTCCTGCTCAATGCTTAGATGAATTTGATAATTATATTGTTAAGCAAGAAAACTTTAATATGAGAGTAGAGAATCATTTAATGGAAAATTCTCGAGCTATTAGTGAATTGCATGATATTGTGGAGAGAACCTCCAATGATGTTAAGATACTTGTTAAACATTTTCAAATGGTTCAAACTCAAATTGATCAACTTACTAAAGTGCAAAATGACTTGTTGGGAAATAATTCTAAAGAAAAACATGCTTGTGAAGTAATAACTAGAGGTGGTGTTTCTACCCAGGATCCTCTATATCCTGAAGGGCATCCCAAAAGAGTTGAACAAGATTCTCAACTAATTAAAACTAGTTCTCCATCTAAGAAAAAGAAAAAGAAACATAAAAATGTTTTTTTTTGAACCTTGAGACTGTGGGGAAAAAACCCCACAGTAATTTATTAAAGCCAAGTTAAAAATATGTACAAAAAAGTAACAAAGGGTTAGACCTAACTGTACAAAAAACTAAACAGAGGGAGAAAGCTAAATGAGGCTGCCTATCCAGGCAACTAGTTCTTCTAAGTGCTTCCTCTTAATCCTATGCACAAGCAAGGATATATCATGAACAAAACCCTTCTTCCATCCTTGAAACGATGGTCTCTGATACTGGAAAATTTTGTCATTTCTCTGCTTCCAAATGTTCCAACAGGCAAGGATCACAACCTCCATGAAAAAAGGCTTAGCAAAACCCACTCTTGCCCTGACAGCTGAGGTTTGAATATCTCTGCCCTGTAACCAATCAATCTGTAGATATGTCCAAACCCTCTGACTAAAATTACATTCAAAAAATAAGTGCATTCTGTCCTCGTAAGCTCTGGCAAAACATAATTCACAATGAGTATCCTCTGTAACCTTCCAGTGTCGTCTCTTCAGCATATCCCTGGTATTTAAACGATCACTGACCAAAAGCCATGCAAAGAACTTGTGCTTCATAATGCAGCACGACTTCCATATCCATTTATATATGCCAATTACTTGAATGTGCTCATGGATATGCTTATAATACCTAGATGCAGTATATGTGCTTCCCCAAGAATAGATCCAAGAATCATTTCCCACAGACAATGGGTTTCGCCTCATAATAGCAGACAATTCCTGCAACTCCTCAAATGCTTGCAAAGACAGAGGTAAGTGGAAAAGCTGTGTAATATCAGCTGCTTCATACACCTCCTCAGCAGTGAGCTTTTCATCCAAAACATAAGAGTAAATTCTTGGATACCTTTCATGCAGAGGAGTAGTAGAGTTTTCAAACTTCCATCTGTCCAACCAGAACATAAAAGTATCCCCCTTACCAGGCAAAACTGTTGTCACTTGCCTATATTTGTCCAAAAACTTACAAACATCCTTCCACCAGAAAGATCCACAAAGATTCTCAGCCTGAGGTACAGTTGTCTGATAATAGGTTCTCCATATGAGCTTGACCCATGGGATATCTGCCTTATTATAGAACTTGTCCAAAAATTTCAACAACAAAGCCTCATTATGCTTCTCAAAGTTAACAATGCCAACTCCTCCCTTACTCTTGGGTTTACAAAGCATATCCCAGGCTGCCAGAGACTGCTTAGGAGTGTCAATGTTGTCCCTCCAAAGACACTGTCTAAGAATTCTATTTAACTGATTCAATATACCAGGGGGGATTTGAATAGAGCATAAAAAGAAAGTAGACATGGATGACAAAGCAGAGTCCACCAACTGTAATCTAGCCCCCTGAGATAAGAAGCTTGAGATACTTGTAAGCTTTCTTTCCAGCCTGGTGACAATAGGAGTTAAATGTTGAATTTTTGGCTTTGCTGTACCCAATGGTAAGCCCAAATATGTGAACGGAAGTGAGGCCACTTGGCATCCAAAAGCATTTGCTAGCAGTTGCATTTCTTCTACTTTCACATTGATTGGAACCATGCTAGACTTGTGATAATTAACTTTCAGCCCAGTAGAAATAGAGAATTTATGCAAGATTTCCTTCAAAGCAACTACTTGATCCATCTCTGCTGGGAGGATGAGCAAAGTATCATCTGCATACTGAATTATTGGGAAATCAGGGTCCCCCACCTCAATAGGTAAAGACAACAATCCTTGAGCAAGGGCATCATTAATGACTATTTGCAACAACTCAGATCCCAACACATATAATATTGGTGATAGTGGATCACCTTGCCTCACACCCCTTTTACAGGAGAATTGCTTTCCTGGCACCCCATTTAACAGAATTTTAGATGTCCCAGAAGAAAGAATATCTTTGACCCACTGAATTGTTTTACTGTCAAACCCCATATGAATCATCACCTGAAGAATTGCTTCATGCTCAATGGTATCAAATGCCTTTGCAAAATCAAGCTTCATAATCACTATTGGTTTCTTTGAAGCATGACACTGGTACAAGTACTCAAAAGTCCAAGCTACACAGTCCTGAATAGTTCTGCTCTTGATAAACCCATATTGATTCTTATGCACACAAGAGAGAATTCTTTGCTGAAATCTATTGGCCACTAATTTTGTCAAGAACTTTAGACAAGCATTAGTGAGGGAGATGGGCCTATAATCATTAACACTCTCAGGGTTATGTACTTTAGGGACAAGAGTGATAAAGGATTCATTAATATTCTGCAATTGCAGTGTACCCTCATAAAAATCTTGCACAAGCTTGAAAAAATCTTGCTTTATAATAGGCCAACATCTTTTCAGAAAAAGGCCAGTAAAGCCATCTGGCCCTGGTGATTTATCAGGTGGCATCTGTTTAAGGACTAACTCAATTTCCTCTTGCAAAAAAGGCTGAGAAATCTCCTCTAGACCTTGAATTCTATTAATTAACCTGGGCAAATTAAACTGCATATCTATGCCTTCAGAGTTTCCCATTCTATCTCTGTAACTTGACCAAAGCAGGGCTGCAATTTCTGCATGATCATTAACTACCCTCCCATCAGAAGCTTTAATCGTTGAAATTGTGTTTCTTCTATTTCTTTGTGTGGCCATAGCATGAAAGAACTTGGTATTATCTTCCCCAACTTTTACCCATCTGACTGTACATCTCTTTCTCCAATAATTGCACTCTATTTGCAAAAGCTTCTCCAAATGCAATTTGACAATTTTCCTGAAATTAAACTCTGTGACAAAAAGAGGTCTCTGGTCTTCTAAATTGTCCAAGATCAGAATAGCCTTATTACATTGCTGAATAAAATGCTTTAACTGAGACAAGTTCATGTGCCAATGCTTCAAAGCATATCTCAGTGTCTTAAATTTTCCAGCAATTATAGCAGAGGTATACTTCTTAGTGGAACTAGTATCCCAAGCCTTTTTCACACAATCCATAAAACCTGGCTGATCTACCCAAAAGCTTTCAAATCTAAAGATAGATGCCTTTGGAATAACAGTATCAATATTTACTACACAAGGGACATGATCTGAGGCTGTGTTAGCAAGAGGCATGACAGTAGTATTTGGATAAGAGGATATCCATTCAGCACTAGTGAAGAACCAATCAAGTTGCTCCAACAAGGGTTGGGATTGCATATTGGACCATGTGAACCTTCTGCCTTTTAATGGTAACTCAAGCAAACCCAAATGGCCAATTATTTCATTAAATAAGAACATATCATTCACATCTCCACCAGGTTTATTTCTATTTTCCTCTGATCTTATGAAATTAAAATCTCCCAGAAGCAACCAATTACTCCCCACTGGGATTTGGATATTATACAGCCAGGTCACAAAATTATCTCTCATCATCCCCTGACAAGGCCCATAAACTGACACTAAATTCCAGCTTTCATTATTATGAACAGAAGTGAATTTTACCACGACAGCAAACCTCTGAATTTCCACCAAATCAGCAGAGAAGACAGAAGAATTCCATATTACCAAGATCCCTCCAGATGCACCCACAGAGGGGGAGTAAGCAAAGGTGTCAAATCTCTTAGGGCAGAATTTTCTAATAAATTTATGGTCAATATTATCACATTTGGTTTCTTGAATACAAATGATAGAGCATTGGCTTTCCTCAATTTTAGACCTTAAGGCTCTTTGGTGAACATCAGAATTAAGACCTCTGACATTCCAACATAAGATCCTCCATTTTCTCACTTGTGCAAGACACATTTATAAAAATTAAAAAGCCATGTGACTAATAAGCAAAGGAGAACAACTCCACTGCCCCAAAAACTGAGACTGTCAAAGCTTAATAATAATATTACAGATAGCCCAGACTGAAATAACTGACAAGTCTTGCACCCAAAAGGACACCAAAAGCACACACACTGATCACATAAAATTACATAGCCAAAAGGACTAGCAACTCCAGGGACCACCATGTCTATAAGGTAACAACTCCATTGCTTCACAAAGACTTCAACTATCATTTGGAACATATTTGTTGTCCTTTGCCTTAGGATCAGCTTTAAGCTTCTCCTCGGTAAGCATATCAGGATCAATGCCTAGAGCAATCCCTACATTCTGCATTATGTGCACAGGTGTCTCAGGTGGAATCTGCACAGAATTGTCAGAAGAATGTTGCTGCTGGGGCTCTTCAGATGAATTAGCATCTATGTCTGACACAGCAGCCACTTCTTCCCCTGCTTTCTTCTTTTGAACCTTTACCTTCTTTTTGGAACGAGATGGAGTGTCAGACATGGACACAGGCCTGTGCCCATCCCTTTTGGTGCAACTCCTAGTGCTCCTTCTGTATGCAGTGTCAACCACTGCAGGCTCTGTCTTCGTAGGTCTCCCCCTCTTTTTCTGAGAGATAGTCAGAATAGGAGTGGCACAGAAGGTTGGTGGGTCCACATTTTGCACTGAGTCACTTATATCTGCAGAAACAGCTGGCTCCTGAAGCTCAGTCAGAGTAGCAACTTGCCTCCTTCTTGTCCCCCTACTCACTGTTCTTCTAGGCACCTGAGCTTGCACAAGCCCTAAGGAAAGTGACAGAGATCCTTTGAACATCTGGTCTTGTTCAGATAGGAAAACAGTCTTGAAAGGAGGACAGATGAGTGGCTTGGGGATTGTAGAAAAGTAAGTGTGAGGAAGAGCCAAATTGATAAGCCTTTCTATGATCATGTGTGGAGGTAACATAGGACCAATGTGCACCAGCCCAACATGAAGTATATGATTGTGGCCCATCATCTGTTGAAGGGCAGCAACATCCATGACAGGTTGATTCACCTCTCCATCTTCCATGTCTGCTTCAGCACCTTCTGCAACTGAAATATCAATCACAATAGAATCATCAACAATTTCCTCCACAGGTTGCTCCTGAGGCTCAACCTCCTGCTGCATCTGTGCATTATCTCCAGGTTGATCATGCTGAAATTGCTCCCCATGCAATGGGGCATTGTTCCATCCAAGTTGAGGAAAAGGAGGCAGAACCATCATATTGTTTGGAACCACCAAATTTCCAGGAAGAGGATGGGGGTTTCCATCTGGTGGCATCTGATCTTCATCAGCAGGGAGGCCATCAGCAAACTCTGCACCCATCACATAGCAAGGAGCAGTCCAAGTTTCCTTCAAGTCACCAATGTTTGCATAATTCCCAAAAACAATGTCCCTAGGCACTGAGGCTGGTGAATCAAAGGAGATGAAGATCATTGTTCTTTCCTTGAAGACATCATCCTGGTGCCAATGATGGAATTTCCCAAAGGCAGCCACTGCATTGGAAATATCATAGTCATTGCGATAGTCAAAAGGAATCCCCAGAACCATAATCCATCCCCTCCGTGCGCCTTGTACTGCTCGATGATTATTTCTATTGTTATGATGAATGAATCTGACAAAGACATTATCAGCAATCTCAAAAGGCTGCTGCTGCACCAAAGCGGCAACCGAAGCAGGGCTTCTCAGCTCAAAGAGGCCAACACCAAACAAACAGGGCTGCATGTTCACGACCGCACGCTGATGATGATTGACTATGAAATCTCGAATAATATCCCTCCAAAAAATCTCATCTTGCTGCTGCGGAGGGGGATTGAGTTGGGCGACACAGTAGTTACCATGAGTAGCCGCCGGAGCAACAGTGACATTGTAGAAGGAGCGAGGCAGTCTTGTCGGCCCTCCATCGATGATGTGGAAACCATGCGGAACCCAACGCGCAGGATTGAGCTCGAAGTTAGCCATGGTGCTACGACGAGGTAGATCTGTCGGAGGTGGCGGAGGAGGCGGGCAAGACTCTGGTTCGGCAATTAATGTGTCTTGGTGGCCAGGTGCAGAAGTCGAGACGACGGACGGGCCGGTGTCAGGGGATATCTGGGGAGACAAACCGACTTTGGGTACCCAACATTTATTTTTTTGCTTTAACCAGTCTAAGCAAGTTTTCCTAAAATGACCAGATCGAAAACAGAATCTGCACCGTACCCGTTTGGTACAAGACTTGGAGTCATGACCCATTGAGAGGCAACGACCACACTCCCAAAATCTGTACGCAATGTCATCAACCACTTCATCAAGCCCATCAAGACTTCTGGGCTGCTCAACCAAAGGTTCCTTAATCGCAGAATCTTTGTCAGTAACCTTTTCCATATCATTGGATAACACTGTAGGCTCAGTAATTATCTCTGTAACTTGAGAATTTTCCTTGATTGCTGGCTGCACATGAACTGTATCAGATTTATCTGCAGGTAAGGAAGCTTCAGACACAGCCATAGGATCCTTATACCCTTTACAAGCAGGGTAGCTAAGAGATTCGGCAAAATTCAGTTTCTTCCCTTCAAACCACCTATTTTTCAGAATAGGTATAGGCATCTTATTCTCCATAGCCTTCATAGCCACTTGTGCTCTTTTTTTTCCTGGACTAACAATCGTCCATTCAGAGTTACATTCATTCTGCCAGAGATTATACTCTCTTCCCCAATTAGGACCACCACGACCCCATAGATGGAAAAAACACTTGAATTGAGAGCATCTGAACATACGCAATTTTAGGATATGAAAACCAACATGTTTGCTAGAAACACAAAAGGAGAACACCCGATCCCTAATAAGAGAGATTTTCATCTTAGAGACAGTGCCACCAATAATTGACTCAAGAGCAGCAGCAACTGTATCTTCAGTTAGACGAAAAGAAGCTCTGCCAAAGGAGACAATCATGAGAAAATGACCAGAATGATCTGACGGATGAACTGACACCCCAAATTTATGCTGGACGTCCTTTGAGAAATTTCTCCCATGAGACAAACTCAGATTCAGAGCTGGCTGAGGAGGCAAATCAAATGATGGTGCAGAAACAGGAGTCAATCCCTCCACAGGAGCTGCGGACAAAACTTCACTAGACGCAGGGACATCATCCTTCATTAAGACAGGTGTCAAAGCTGCATGATCCATGCAAGTACGTGTAGAGGGCAAGCCCACTGCAATTGGAGCACCAATACGCACAACTTGGATAGGAAAAATTAATTTAGCCCCAATACTGAAATGATCATTCTTCTGTAATGAACGACAGCCAATCTGGACCCCTCGCGCATTTTTCAGACGCAGCCATTGATCTTTCTCAGTCACCTCCAGCATGCCATCATAAGATTTCATGCGGCCACGATCTAGATCCTTAATCGTGGAATAGGTGATCTTCCAAAATTTAGATGACCCAGCAGTGGCAGGAATTCCTTTAGTGATCGGAGCATTGACAACTAGGTTGGCCCTAGATTTAGCTTCAAAACTAACAGGATCTACAACCCCAAAGATACTTCTCAGACGAAAAAGTAGATCCATTGGAGGCATCACATACCTTTGACTTCATAGGGGTAGCCTTATCCTGGATCTTGATCACATGATGTGGAAAAGTGATATAAGAGCCTTTTTTGATCTCCTCCCCTTCATACGCATATCTAGATGCCACAGATGTACCAGAGGAATCCACAAGAGCCAGCAAAACACGAGAAGGACCACTGGAGACAAGAAGTTCACCGTCCTTAGGGCGGAAGTTCACAAGATCCAGATCTTGCACTCTGCGGAATGAAACCGTCCAGGACTCCATCGGGGAAGATCCCATCAGATCCAAACCTAGAAAACGCAAAAGCAAAAGGCAGAACAGCAGGAAAGAGAGACGCAAGAGAAATGAGTGGTGGAGAAGAACCAGAGATCGGCTAGATCACTGGCAATGGTGGCTAGGGTTTAGTCGCCGGAGGTGGAGGTGGAGACGTCCCCATATCTTACCCACTTTAATTAATTCGAAACATAAAAATGTTGTAGAATCCTCTGAACTTGTTAATGATCCTAATAGTATTTCTATTTCTGATGCTGAAACTGAAAGTGGTAATGAACATGAGGAAGATAATGATAAGAATGATACTCCTGATAAAGAAGAAATTGAAAAAGAACCCGAAAAGCCTCGTTAAAAATAAAAAGTACACTAAAGAAGATTTTATTACCGAGAAACATGGCAATGAAAGAGAACCTTGGGTTCAAAAGCAAATGCCTTTTCCCGTTAAGAAACTAAAATCAAAGGAGGAGGAACATTATAATAAATTTTGTGATTGGATGAAACCTTTATTTTTGCAAATCCCTTTGACTGATGCTATTAAATTGCCTCCTTATTCAAAGTATATGAAAGATATTGTTACTAACAAAAGGAAAATCCCCAATGAGGAAATTTCTACTATGCTCGCTAATTACTCCTTCAATGGTAAGATCCCAAAGAAGTTGGGCGACCCGTGTATACCGACTATTCCTTGTTCCATCAAGAATAATTATGTTAGAACTGCTCTATGTGATTTGGGAGCAAGTGTTAGTGTGATGCTTTTTTCTCTTTATAAGAGACTTGATTTAGATAAATTGATACCAACCGATATATCTTTGCAAATGGCCGATAAATCTACCGCTATTCCCGTTGGTTTATGTGAGAATGTTCCCTGTTCAAGTTACTCGACATTGCTTGATATTAACCGATTTTGTTGTGTTGGAAATGCCCGAAGATGATAATATGTCCATTATTCTTGGAAGACCCTTTCTTAATACTGCAGGGGCTGTTATTGATTGCAATAAAGGCATGGTTACTTTCAATGTTGATGATAAGGAACACACTCGTCTATTTTCCCAAGAGGATTGATAAAGTATGTGGAGTCAATACAATTTTTAATGTGAAAACTATCAAAGTGGGATCCATTGATTGTCCTATATATGAGCCTAAAGAAGAATATCAAACTCTTGTGATTGGGTCCATATCAATTCAATATAAGGTAACATGATTGATTTGAGGTTTATTTCTTCTTATGTCATATAAAATTTATTTGGTAGCAAGTGATACGTCCAAAACGTATCTACTTTCCCGAACACTTTTGCTATTGTTTTGCCTCTAATTTGTGTATTTTGGATACAACTAACACGGACTAACGCTGTTTTCAGCAGAACTCGGCTCTGGTGTTTCGTTTTTGTGCAGAAATCCAACTTTCGGGAAAATCCTCGGAATTTCTTCAGATGGCCCTATTTTACCAAAATATTGACGGAGCCAGAAGGGCGAAGGAGGTGGAGGCCCGAGGGCCCCACACCACATGGCGGCGCGGCCTAGGGGGGGCCCGCACGGCCATGTGGTCTGGCCCCCTCGGCTGGCCTCCGACGCCCCCCTTCGGACTACTTATTGGCCTCGACCTAAAAACGCACGGGGAGAAGTCGACATCGCCAGAAACCCTCCAGAGAGCCGCCACATCGCGAAACTCCGTCGCGGGAGCCGAGTCTCCGTTCCGGCACTCCGCCGGACGGGGAATTGGAGGAGATCTTCACCGCCATCACCGCCAACGCCTCTCCATCAACCAGCAATGTTTCCCCCATCCATGTGTGAGTAATTCCCCCGCTGTAGGCTGAAGGGGATGGTAGGGATTGGATGAGATTGGTCATGTAATAGTCATAAGATTGTTAGGGCATAGTGCCTAGTATCCGTAGATGTCACTTTTATGATATTGTTGCAACTTGTTATGCTTAATGCTTGTCACTAGGGCCCGAGTGCCATGATCTCAGATCCGAACATGTTATTGATTCATGAAGATATTCGTTGTTTATGATCTTACCCGCAAGTTGTATACACAGAGTCGCTGTCCGGAACCAAAGGCCCCGAAGTGACGAAATCGGGACAACCGGAGGGGATGGTAGTGATGTGAGGATCACATGTGTTCACGGAGTGTTAATGCTTTGCTCCGTACTCTATTAAAAGGAGTACCTTAATATCCAAGTAGTTTCCCTAGAGGCCCGGCTGCCACCGGCCGGTAGGACAGAAGATGTTGTGCAAGTTTCTCATTGCGAGCACGTACGACTAAATATGGAACACATGCCTATTGATTGATTAGTACTTGGATACCGTTTTATTATTATCTCGCAAATGCCCTCGCTTTGATTGTTACATGAGTTTCTCTCATCCATGCAACGCCCGTTAAATCCGTCCCCGTGCCTACGTATTTTAATCCTGCCGTTTACTATAATCACTACCGCTGTCTTTATTTCACCGCTGCTATTATTTCACTATTTCCACCGCCATAAAACTGTTACTATCGATAAACTCTTGCGAGCAAGTCTCGTTTCCAGTGCAGCTGAATTGACAACTCCGCCGTTAAGGCTTACAAGTATTCTTTGTCTCCCTTGTGTCGAATCAATAAATTGGGTAATACTTCCCTCGAAGGCTCGTTGCGATCCCCTATACTTGTGGGTCATCAAGACTATTTTCTCGGCGCCGTTGCCGGGGAGCATAGCTTTATTTGGAAGTTCACTTGGATTGATATTGTTCGCTGCAAATTCTCCATTATGGGTAAACCTCGCGATACTAAGATCGCCATATTACCATCCACTACAAGAAAAGGTACAACTCGAGTACCTCTGCTGCTCTTGATTCACCATCCGTGATTGATAAACTTGTTTCACCGCCACATGCTTCGCGTGCTGGTACTTCGCTGAATCTGAAAATTCTCATAATATTGATAATGTTTCGCTGTGCTTGATGATAGTGGTTCATTGGGATCTTTTCTAGATGCTACAATTGCTAAGTCTAGACAAATTGAAAATACCGAAACTCCTAATGCTGCTACACTCGTTAATTCACTCGAGTCTCGTTGATTATTCTAGTGATGATCTTGATGAGGATTATGTAGAGCTTGATGATGCTTTTATTGAAAAATGCAATGCTACTACCGATGCAAGAAAAATTAAAAAGTTGCTTGCGTAACATGCCGTTAGATATAAACCATCTCCCGATCCTAAATTTGCCACATCTCCTATAAACATTAGGGATAAAGATTATGATTTTTCTCTTGATCTATCTCATATAGCTATTGTTGAGAAAACACCCTTTTGTGGTACCGAAAAAGAAAGTGCCGTTGAACACTTGACCGAGTTATCTACTCTTAGTGGCGTGTTTTCCGATGATGTCAAGATGCGTACTTATTTTGTCGCTAAAATTTTTCCGTTCTCATTAAAGGATGATGCTAAAACTTGGTATAATAATTTGCCTCCCGGTTCTATTAAAAGTCCAACTCGATTTGCGTGATGTTTTCTTTCGAAAATACTTTCCTGCTAGTGCTCAACATGCTGCTTTGCAGAGAATTTATAATTTTGACCAGGAAGATGGAGAGAAATTGCCTGAGGCTTGGGCGAGATTCTGTTCTCTTATTAGAGCTCAGCCTGACCATGATTTAGAAAAGCATGATTTACTTGATATATTTTATAGTGGACTAACTATTGAGTCTAGGGCATACCTGGAAAGTTGTGCTGGTTGTGTTTTCGGAAAAGAACTCCGGACGACGCCGAGGAATTATTGGCTAAAATAGGCCGGAATCATGATGATTGGTCTACACCCGAACCAACCCCGACACCGATAGTGAAGAAGAGGGGTATGATTAAATTAAATGATGAAGATATGAGGGAAGCCAAGAAGTCTCTTAAAGAGAAGGGTATTAAACCCGAAGATGTGAAGGATTTACCTCCTATAGAAGATATATGTGAGACAATTCCCCCTTCATCCATGATTGAGGTACACTCGCTTCAACACTTTACTAGGGAAGATATTCCGTATTCAAAATCTCCCGCTCAATGCTTAGATGAATTTGATAATTATATTGTTAAGCAAGAAAACTTTAATATGAGAGTAGAGAATCATTTAATGGAAAATTCTCGAGCTATTAGTGAATTGCATGGTATTGTGGAGAGAACCTCCAATGATGTTAAGATACTTGTTAAACATTTTCAAATGGTTCAAACTCAAATTGATCAACTTACTAAAGTGCAAAATGACTTGTTGGGAAATAATTCTAAAGAAAAACATGCTTGTGAAGTAACAACTAGAGGTGGTGTTTCTACCCAGGATCCTCTATATCCCGAAGGGCATCCCAAAAGAGTTGAACAAGATTCTCAACTAATTAAAACTAGTGCTCCATCTAAGAAAAAGAAAAAGAAACATAAGAATGTTGTAGAATCCTTTGAACCCGTTAATGATCCTAATAGTATTTCTATTTCGATGCTGAAACTGAAAGTGGTAATGAACATGAGGAAGATAATGATAAGAATGATACTCCTGATAAAGAAGAAATTGAAAAAGAACCTGAAAAGCCTGCTAAAAATAAAAAGTACACTAAAGAAGATTTTATCACAAAGAAACATGGTAATGAAAGAGAACCTTGGGTTCAAAAGCAAATGCCTTTTCCTGCTAAGAAACTAAAATCAAAGGAGGAGGAACATTATAATAAATTTTGTGATTGGATGAAACCTTTATTTTTGCAAATTCCTTTGACTGGATGCTATTAAATTGCCTCCTTATTCAAAGTATATGAAAGATATTGTTACTAACAAAAGGAAAGTCCCCAATGAGGAGATTTCTACTATGCTCGCTAATTACTCCTTCAATGGTAAGATTCCAAAGAAGTTGGGCGACCTGGTATACCGACTATTCCTTGTTCCATCAAGAATAATTATGTTAGAACTCGCTCTATGTGATTTGGGAGCAGGTGTTAGTGTAATGCCTTTTTCTCTTTATAAGAGACTTGATTTAGATAAATTGATACCTACCGATATATCTTTGCAAATGGCTGATAAATCTATCGCTATTCCCGTTGGTTTATGTGAAAATGTTCCTGTTCAAGTTACTCAGCGATTGCTTGATATTAACCGATTTTGTTGTGTTGGAAATGCCCGAAGATGATAATATGTCCATTATTCTTGGAAGACCCTTTCTTAATACTGCAGGGGCTGTTATTGATTGCAATAAAGGCATGGTTACTTTCAATGTTGATGATAAGGAACACACCGTCTATTTTCCCAAGAGGATTGATAAAGTATGCGGAGTCAATACAATTTTTAATGTGAAAACTATCAAAGTGGGATCCATTGATTGTCCTATATATGAACCTAAAGAAGAATATCAAACTCTTGTGATTGGATCCATATCAATTCAATATAAGGTAACATGATTGATTTGAGGTTTATTTCTTCTTATGCCATATAAAATTTATTTGATAGCAAGACTTGATCAACCTTGTTAACAAGTATATTTTATTGCATAAAAGAGCTAAACAACATTTCTTTCTTTCTTTCTCCCTTCACCTATTTTACTTGCTGTAGCACTTTTGTTTTGCAATATGCTTTAGTCATTTAAGATTTTAGAAATCATTTTCCTGCGCAGTAATCATTAATTTAATACCCAGAAATGTGCATTTTTCGAAGTTCTCTAAAAATTACAAAAATTACACCGTTGGTCCTATTTTTCGACGAGGCACCTGGGAGCACCAGAGGATGACCTGTGGGGCACCAGGGGGTGCCACACCATAGGCCGGCGCGGCCAGCAAGGGGGCCGCGCCACCATGTGGTGTGGGCCACCCCTTGCCCCACTACACCATCTCTTCCTCCCAGCACCTTCTCTCTCCCGAAAAAGCTCGTACCAAGTTTCTCTCACTCGTGTTTCTCGCTCAAGAACTCGCGATTTTTCGATCTCCTTGCTCAGCCCAGATTTCTGTCCGAAATTTGGCACATTTACTCCTTGGTATGTGACTCCTTTGATTGTCCAATTAGAATTTCATTTGGTTGAGTATATATTGAATATTTTGCTGCTGTAGATAACATGTTTAGTGAGCTTGCATGCTTGTTCTAAGTGGTAGAAATTAGTTTTGATGCATGTGTAGTACTCTAGCAAGTTCCTATAGTAGTTCCCTTCAATTACACACCTTGAAATTAAATTTTATAATGATTGTTGAAAATATCAGAAAATGGAAGGAGGTGTGCCCCAATTGAACCAAGAAGAATTGGAAGTCCAGCAAGTTACGAGAGTCAATCGTGAGGAGGGAGTATACCCCTCTTACTACCCATGCGTGGACTTTATGAGAAGTGCGGGGATTTTACAAGATGTGCAAACTCTAATCTCTCGTGCAGTGCTGAGTGGTTTTGTTGAAGGAGAGCCAAGACAATATGCAAAATTAACTATGTCTTTTGTGCAGGACTTCAAGTTCAATTGGTCGCGATCTGACCCCATGGTCCAAAGATAAAATTTACAATAAAGCTCGTCAACTTGTCATTTAGTGTTTTTTGTGCAAGAATTGGAGTACCGCAATGGGGATCCCGCGAGAAGATCGGGGGAACACCGCAGGAGCTCTCAGATCTTTATACAAGGATTTGTAATGGGAGGAGCCTCTCCAATGATGGTAAGATTAGTAGCATTCAACATCCAGCCATCCGCTACTTTGCTTATTTCATTACAAAGTGCGTCCTTGCAAGAAGGACTGGAGGTAAATTATCTGTCCCAGACTTGGCTTTCTTAGCTGCTGCTTTGCAACAGGATAGGACTTATAATTTGGGTGCTTTAATAGCTTGTAGACTTGCTACTAACCGTGAGAAAGGAGGAATTTGTGGAGGTCTTATCGCCTCTCGCTTATTAGCTATGCATGGTGTAGAACCTCACCATTTAGATATTCCGCTTTCTATAGAGAAGCTTGATGTTGTTTCCATGATTAGACATGAATTTATTTCAGATGCATCTAGTTTGAGCAACCTGCATTATAGGATAACTTTGTATAAGAAAAGTTGGAGTATAACTAAGAAAATTGAAAAACTAGTACGATTGCCCGCACTCGCTTTGTTTAACCTTGATGCCGGGAACGGGTGGTCGATCGCGTAAAATGAGCTAAATGCATATATAGAAAGAGAAAGTCGTCGTGCGAGGGAAAATGTGGAGGAGACCGAGGAGCATCCCGACTCTTCATCCGATGCAGCAAGCTCCTCATATCAACATCATGGTCATGTGGAGCCTCCACGATATTCTTCCCGCACAGGGGCCCTATTACCACTCCATGTATGATCCACCGGCGTGGAACTCCGACCCTCGTTGGGAATGAACTCCACTTAGGCCAAAAGCCTAAGCTTGGGGGAGGTATACCGGCATCACTCATTCTTTGCATATTATGATTGCTGGATACTTGTACATACTTGTTTAGTCTCTAGAGTGGTTTTCTAATGAGAGGGAGATGATATTTGGGGAAGTGCTGTCCAAAAACAGATTCTGTGCTGTTACCAAAAAATCGTACGCACAGCCAGAACGTTATTTTGAGTTGCCAATTTTTGAGCATGTTCCCCAGGTTGTTATCTAACTTTCATTAGTTGAACACTTTTTGGTCTGAGCAATGGAAGATTTTTGTTAATTTCGATTTCTGTACTGCTGTCAGGATTTGGCAGATTTCTGTCATCCCGCTTTTCTGTGTTTCGTTAGTTTGCATTCTTTTGTTTTCGCTTTGTTTCTTTCCTAAAACACAAAAAGACCAAAAATATTTCTGTTGTTTATCTTCACCATTTGTTTATTTGGTACCTTGCTCTTAGTTTGCTTTATTTGCTATCGTTAGTTTGCTATAAGAAAACCCAAAAAGATTTTGCTTTGTTTGCTTGTTTTCTTTCGTGCTTGTTTCTAATTCGAAAACACCAAAAATATTTGCTGTTCTTCTTTGGTTTGTAAAGTTCATCATGAGTTCAATGGTCTTCGGTGGCTGGAGCGTGGTTTTCATTTCATATTATCCAAGCTACACAAGTGAAAAGGCAATAATGACGATCTACGACAATCTGATTGTGGTGAGAGGCTGGTATGAACTCTATTTGCTTTCATTTTTGTACATATACTCATCCATATGAGCATGCTTAGTTGGTTCATGTGAGGTATATGTTATTTGAGAAAGTATAGTAGTTCATGATCTCTCATGTTTAGTTCCAATTTATTAATATGAGTAGCATGTCATGGATATTTGCTTGCGTTGTTTTATTCATAAGTAAGTATGGCATTGTGGTATCCTCCTCTGAATAATTCATTTATATCGACTTGGCACATGCTCACGCATGCATATGACTGAACAAAAAGTCAATTAAGCCTCGATGATTTATATTGCTTCGAGTTCTTGTATCACTTTTATGCCTCCGTTAATTTATTTTGCCGCAAGCATGATTATGACAAGCATCGCTCTCTTGATTTGTCGCTCCCTAGTCTTTTGCTAGCCTTCACTTGTACCGAGCGGTGACGCCGCTCGTGCTTCCAAACACCTGAAAACCAAGTTGTTCCAAAAGTGTCCACCATAAATACCTATGCATGGCATTTCAAACCATTCCAAGTAAATTCTCATGCGCTACCTTTAAAACTTTCAAAATGCTTCTCAATTTGTGTTAATGTTTCATAGCTCATGAGGAAGTATGTGGTGTTTAGCTTTCAACCTTGTCATTTACTTTTGACGGACTCTCATATGGACTAGTGGCACATCCGCTTATCCAATAATTTTGCAAAAAGAGCCGGCAACGGGATTCCCGATCCCAAATTAATTAATTCAAATAGACACTCCTCCATGGCTTGTGATTGTTGGACTGGCACCCGAAGGATTCGGTTAGCCATGGCTTGTGTAAGCAAAGGTTGGGGGAGTGTCATCATCATAATAAAACTTAAATAAAAAGGCACTCCTTCATGGTATGTGATTGTTGGCAGGCACCCGAGGATTCGGTTAGCCATGGTTTGTGAAAGAAAGGTTGGAAAGAGTGCCAACCAAAAAATAAATAAATGGGAGCCGCTCTTGTGAGTCCGGTTGATGAGGTAGTTAGTGTACCCATTACCATTCGTTGACAACAACAAACACCTCTCAAAAATAATTTTACTCCTGCTTTACAAATGAAAAGCTCTAGCGCATGTTAATCCCTCGCTTCCTCTCGCGAAGGGTCAATCTTTTACTTTTATGTTGTGTCTCCATTCTTTCTTTGAGCACTATCTTGAGAGCACAACTGTCATTCTTAGTATAATATGCTTGTCTCAAAATATGATTGATTGTGGTATAACTTTGATGCTTTTGTCTTTGACAATCACTACTTCTAGTCTTTTTATGAACTCCAGAGGTGCCTCGGCATTTATGTTTTGCTGATCAAATACGTGCAAGCGAGATACCACTTTATCATATTCTCTTATGAACATTGCAATCCTCGCTTATATACATGATTCATGGTGCTTATTATTAATTGTTGGTACCTCTCCATGATTGACATAGCTGTTGGATGATCTTATTTGCATGTATCTTATTATGAACTGCTTAAGTATTAGCCATAGCATGAGAATATATACATCATATGAGCAAATGTGTTCGTGAAAGTTCTTTTATCGCTCAGTTGTTAACTGAATTGCTTGAGGACAAGCAATAAGCTAAGCTTGGGGGAGTTGATACGTCCAAAACGTATCTACTTTCCCGAACACTTTTGCTATTGTTTTGCCTCTAATTTGTGTATTTTGGATACAACTAACACGGACTAACGCTGTTTTCAGCAGAACCGCTCTCGGTGTTTCGTTTTTGTGCAGTAAATCCAACTTTCGGGAAAATCCTCGGAATTTCTTCAGATGGCCCTATTTTACCAAAATATTGACGGAGCCGTAAGGGCGAAGGAGGTGGAGGCCCGAGGGCCCCACACCACATGGCGGCGCGGCCCGGGGGGCCCGCGCGGCCATGTGGTCCGGCCCCTCGGCTGGCCTCCGACGCCCCCTTCGGACTACTTATTGGCCTCGACCTAAAAACGCACGGGAGAAGTTGACATCGCCGTAAACCCTCCGCAGAGCCGCCACATCGCGAAACTCCGTCGCGGGAGCCGAAGTCTCCGTTCGGCACTCCGCCGGACGGGGAATTGGAGGAGATCTTCACCGCCATCACCGCCAACGCCTCTCCATCAACCAGCAATGTTTCCCCCATCCATGTGTGAGTAATTCCCCCGCCGTAGGCTGAAGGGGATGGTAGGGATTGGATGAGATTGGTCATGTAATAGTCATAAGATTGTTAGGGCATAGTGCCTAGTATCCGTAGATGTCACTTTTATGATATTGTTGCAACTTGTTATGCTTAATGCTTGTCACTAGGGCCCGAGTGCCATGATCTCAGATCTGAACATGTTATTGATTCATGAAGATATTCGTTGTTTATGATCTTACCCGCAAGTTGTATACACATGTCGCCGTCCGGAACCAAAGGCCCCGAAGTGACAGAATCGGGACAACCGGAGGGGATGGTAGTGATGTGAGGATCACATGTGTTCACGGAGTGTTAATGCTTTGCTCCAGTACTCTATTAAAAGGAGTACCTTAATATCCAGTAGTTTCCCTAGAGGCCCTGACGCCACCGGCTGGTAGGACGTAAGATGTTGTGCAAGTTTCTCATTGCGAGCACGTACGACTAAATATGGAACACATGCCTATTGATTGATTAGTACTTGGATACCGTTTTATTATTATCTCGCAAATGCCCTCGCTTTGATTGTTACATGAGTTTCTCTCATCCATGCAACGCCCGGTAAATCCGTCCCCGTGCCTAGCGTATTTTAATCCCGCTCGTTTACTATAATCACTACCGCTGTCTTTATTTCACCGCTGCTGTTATTTCACTATTTCCACCGCCATAAAACTCGTTACTATCGATAAACTCTTGCGAGCAAGTTCTGTTTCCAGTGCGGCCTGAATTGACAACTCCGCTGTTAAGGCTTACAAGTATTCTTTGTCTCCCCTTGTGTCGAATCAATAAATTGGGTAATACTTCCCTCGAAGACTGTTGCGATCCCCTATACTTGTGGGTCATCAGCAAGACTTGATCAACCTTGTTAACAAGTATACACTACAAGAAATATGGTGACTTGTGACCCACCATATTAGTCACTGAAAGGTCATTGTGTGCCATCTATGACCACGTCGTGACCAATAATTGTTGGTCGCCAGTTGAGCGTCACTGACGGCGCACAACGACCTTTTTATTTAAATGGTCGTAGAGAACTATGACTAAAATTGATGGTCATAGATTCTATGACCAAAATTTTGGTCGTGGGCTGGCCTGCATGTCCACGTCAGATCCAACGTGGCAAATCCTACGTGGCAGATGTGTGACCAAACCAAATGGTCGTGATCTGAAATCAGCCCAGTCCATCTCGGTTCTTCCCATGGGCCGAGCCCAACAATTTAGTTTATTTACATTTTTCCCCATCAATTTTTGTCAGCTATACGGCCAGCCTTTTTATTCTTGGGCCGTGGCCTTTTGAAAGGCATATATTAAAAAATTGGCCTTTTCGAATTGGGCTGGTCAGGTTAGTCGGATGAGTCCCAATTGTCAGGAAGCTCATGTCGCTAGGTGGTCCCGCTTGTCGGTTTAGTTTTTCACTGCTTCCACTTTTCATGTTTTATTTTCCATGTTTTGACAGACATTAACAACTAATATTTTAATCAGATCCGGTACAACGAAGAAATCCTTTTGATTCAACAGCCAACTGACGAATAATATTTCAGATAACAGCAGTACATTACAATCATGCACAGTTCACGTCAGTTATCCAGCTACAAGAATACAACAAAAAGTCTACTACAGTAAAATAAATAAAAACGCCCAGAAGTTCCAGCTTTGTCCGAAAAATTGCCTAACGGCCAACACCTGAAAAGACATGCCATAGTAAGGCCATTGTCCATTCACACAACAATAATTTTAGAAGTAACAAAAAAATCGTTGTAGGCAGCAGCCAACAGATAGAAGCAACCAGAAGGTGTGCTTGGCTCGCTGGAAGGAAATGAAACATACTCTACGAGAAACTGCTCGAAGACAGAGTCTTGATGAGGCCCAGGATGAGCAGAACCATGCGAAGGTTCCAGGAATGGCTGCCCTTGCTTATTGACCCAGTTGTGCTTGACGTCCTTATGTGGTTCATCACAAATAGAATAAGAGTAATAACAAATAATTTGATGTACATACACAGCATATTATGGATTTTGACGAGAGATGGACTAACCTGACCTTCTAGAGGAGGGCCTACCCAGTCATCTCAGGCATCTAGCAGTCAGGAATTATATTACACACATTAGCCTCCTACAACCCGATAACACATGATATAAGAAATGCAGAGCACAAAAATGTTCGAAAGGAAATTACTGGATGAATCAAGCCAATGTTCAGTAAAAGAGAACATACTAAGCTAACAATTTCCAGCGCCCTCGTCCCACAGTCCATGGCGGTCACTGCACACATGCACACACATCATGCCACAAAACCACGGCAGCAGTAAAACAACCCAAAGGACACAGGGGCTCTGATTACTCGGTCAAAACGGAACACCCTCACCTAGCATGGCAAAGAAAGTAATCAGATTAAACAATGCCTCCTTGGGTTTACATGTGCAACACTGTAATTTCTTTAGCATTGTACAACCATAATCAACAACGCTTTGCACTTCTAGAATCTAGCTTACACACAATACAAATCAAATTTGTGATCATGCATTAGTTGCTGGCTAAGTACAAGACTTCTACAAGTGGTGTTCATGTTTCAAGTGGTGTTCTTGATACATGAGTATAGATAGGGGTGTAGACTCTCTAAATAGATCATGATTCAGATTCAGATATAAACAAAACAACAAACAACTGGTGCAGACATTTATACTGTGTTTCAACCCCTCCTTCAAATTATTTAAATATGTGAATAGGTTTGAGCAGAACATCAGGAAAAACAGAACAGAACCAAGGACGGCATATGTTACCTCCAAGCAGCTCATCAAGCTCTTGGCTCCCAGTACAAATGGTAATCAGAACAACATACTTTTGCTTCAGAATAACTCAAACAGCCTAAAAAACATTACACGACTAACAATAAAAGCACTCAAGCTTATTCCTGAAAAAAGCTACGGGGTATTATTTATAGTCAGTTTAGCATAGCAGTACTATTCACAAATAACAATAAAAGCACTCAAGCTTATTCCTGAAACAAGCTACGAAGTATTATTTATAGCCAGTTTAGCATAGCAGTACTATTCACACAATAGCACCAAGGCCCTATATGCTCATCTGTAATCAGTACCTTAGCTCCTAATTCCTTACCTTGATAAGGAGATCGTTTCCTGTCATGAAACTCTGACTCTGAAAACCAAATTGCATACAGATTTCAGAAGATTGTATCACACCACTGATAGCATAGAAGTTTTAGAACCAGAATCAATGCAAAAAGAATAACTGAAAATACCAAAAGTTTTTCAGCACCGGACAGATCTTATCAACCTTTCCTGTAAGGCTCTGAGAGATGAAAACATATACATAAACAATATCAGTCCAACCTAACCGTACCCACCACGTATGTGGAGCGGAAGCTGTGATTGTTTAATTAAGCAAAGAAAGTTATAATTATTCCTATCTAGCAAGGCTTGATTGACCAAATCTGACACAGAAAATGTACCTGAGTACAGACACAAAGAGTATGAGCCAACTGGGTCTTTCCTGACCTGCAAGACCAAGTAAGAGTATGGAGATTAACGTTAGAAAGTTGGAACTGACTTAAGAAATGTTTGAGTAACAAATGTGCAGCTTATCACAGAACAATAGATACATATTAATCACAGTAGTAGTAGCAGCAGCATGGAAATAGAGATTCCAAAATCAAATCAGTAGCCTAGAACTAGGGAAACCCAATCTCCAATCAAGCTTAGGAAACATATTTAGCAAACACATTTTTAGGAAGCATATTTACCAAACACCAGTCCAGTCTAGTTATGCATCAGAGCCAATATTTGTCTATTAATGAAAGGGGCCAAGCTATCTTTATTTGTTCAAAAGGACGGCCATATTGAAAATTAAGCATTAAGCCTTATACAACCTTACTTAGCTCGCTGGAGCCTACCATGCATAAGAGGATGAAGTAACCGGTGATCCTCTCCAGCTCGCTTTGGCTGAGATTTGAAATATAAAATAGTGCTATTGCTATCATTACTTATGTTCTAAATATGATGGTGAGATACAAAGTGCTATCGAAGTCAATAGACAGTACTCTAATAATACACAAATCAGAAGGTCAGGTAACTCTATAATGTGTATGATTTAGGCCTAAAGCAACAATTAACTACCGCAGGTGATGGATGCAAATGAAGCATGCTAAGCAACCCACGATCCTCTCTTAAATCGAAGGACAAGAGCAGCATATTCACAGAGAATGCAGCTACATGTTCCTTGGAAGTACGGTCATCAAATTCCTTACGGTTTAGGTGCACATATTTCCAGGATAGCAACCCCTGCGGGAGTTAGAACAAACAATTTCGGGCACTCCCCTGCTTCAGCGTGGCGCACTCCATCTCCAGTGCGGCGATCCTACCCTACTTCTCGGCCATCTCCACACAGACCTGCGCCCTCGCCTTGGCAAGGTGTTCGGCCTCGTCGCTCACCTGCTTCGCCTGCGCCCTCACTGCCACAAACATCAACACCGAGAGCATTAACCTAGGCAAGACAAAATCAGCAGAGCGAATAGAGTGCGACGAAACAAGAGACATCTAAAACTAAGACAGTGTCGCTGTCGTGGGCATCTATGGCCGTGCGCTGCCGCTGCCTCATCTTCCAGATCTGCACCCAAGAAGCAAAATCAAACCAGAACATAAGCAAAACGAGAGGAAAGGTCAAGGAAACGACCAGATCCGGCGGAAATAGAGACCACGCGTGGCCACGTACATGGATAGGCCCCGATGTTGTGGAGGTGGGCATGGGAGCTGCAGAGGAAGTCCTGCGACATGGTGCGCTGCGACCACCGGCCAATGTCGAAGTAGGGGCGAGGCGCCTAGAAGATGACGCAGATCTTCTGCTACTGGAGTTAATTATGCGGCGGCGGTGGGGAAAGGGAGGGCCGAGGAGATCGCCGTTTCTCTACTGCGCGGCGGCGGCGGCGTATGAGGACCGAGGAGAAAGAGTTAGGGTTTCGTTCGCCCGCGGGTAGGTGGGGGACTTAAACGGAAAAAATATGTTCGCCCGCAAGTGAGGTGTGGGCGGGACAGAGCCAAACTTTTCGTTTCGCGTGGCGCGAAAAAAGGGAGCGGATGGCGCGCGTCCAATTTCCGTTCCCGCGAGCGAGTCGTGCGAGTTTCCGTGCGACCGGAACCCACGTTTTGAGGTTCCATATGAGAGTGATTTTGTTGAAGCTAGGTATCTTATTATTAGATATATTACTGCATTTTACCGGAAATGGTGAATGGAATCTGGGTACGCGTGCACCCGTTTACACCCGTTTACGAAAAGTTCAAAATAATGCTATTTAAAAGTTTCAAAAAAATGTGAAGTAAAATTTTGCATGTAGATACTATGTTGATACTTACTCGTGTGTGTTTTCACGGAAAAATACCATTGTATGTGACCCACCCAAAAATGACAAAATGCAAATTCCTATTCATGTGAATAGTACAAATTCCTATTCTCTATTCTCATTTGGACATTTTATCATTTTTATGCAGGCCACACACAATGGTATTTTTTCGTGAAAACTTACACGAGTAAGTATCAACATAATATGTACATGCAAAAATTTACTTCACATTTTTTTGAAATTTTTTAAATAACATTTTTTGAACTTTTCGTAAACGGGTGCGCGCGCACCCAGGTTCCAAACATCCGGGTCGTGCATTTTACCCCTTTTTCTAATATAAAGCGGGCTATATTTCTTAGTTTTACTTTCTACTAGTACTAGTATGAAAGTGGGTTATGCATGTCAGTCCGTGAGGCATACGTGTCAGCAGATTGGTGGTGGGTGCGCCCTCCTCTCAATTTAGTGGGGCCTACTTGTCGATTCAG
Source organism: Lolium rigidum (assembly GCF_022539505.1). NCBI lineage: Eukaryota > Viridiplantae > Streptophyta > Magnoliopsida > Poales > Poaceae > Lolium > Lolium rigidum. Next base: position 117,027,532 of record NC_061508.1, on the reverse strand, counting down.
TGGTGGATCAGGCTTCTCTAGTAGGCAGGTAGGTTCCACATGTCATTGGATAGATAGTGTAGTTAGACCTACCGGTGAACAAAGCAATGCCTAGTGTTGTCTAGGCACCTAATCGAATGTTGACACATGGACAAGACACGTAGGTAAAATTGTTGAGGTGGCTAACAAGTCATTTAAAGGCATCACGAATTAGCAGTCATGACCGTTTAAATTGGTCGTCGATGGCTAAAATTAAGGTCGTAGACCATGCCATCTATATTATGACCAATTTGTGTGACTAAGTTATGACTTTTCTGACCAGAATGGTCATAGAAAATTAGGGTTTGATCCCTCCCAAACGATGTACGACCATTTGTTGCGAAATAGTCGTAGAGTTATGACTAATTTATTTCTGGTCACTGTAAGAAGGTCACTAGTTAACACATTTCTTGTAGTGATATTTTATTGCATAAAAGAGCTAAACAACATTTCTTTCTTTCTTTCTCCCTCCACTTATTTTACTTGTTGTAGCACTTTTGTTTTGCAATATGCTTTAGTTGTTAAGATTTTAGAAATCATTTTCCTGCGCAGTAATCATTAATTTAATACCCAGAAATGTGCATTTTTCGAAGTTCTCTAAAAATTACAAAAATTACACCGTTGGTCCTATTTTTCGACGAGGCATCGCGGGAGCACCGAGAGGATGACTCGTGGGGCACCAGGGGTGCCACACCATAGGCCGGCGCGGCCGGCAAGGGGGCCGCGCCACCTTGTGGTGTGGGCCACCCCTTGCCCCACTACATCATCTCTTCCTCCCAGCATCTTCTCTCTCCCGAAAAAACTCGTACCAAGTTCCTCTCACTCGTGTTTCTGCTCAAGAACTCGCGATTTTTCGATCTCCTTGCTCAGCCGAGATTTATGTCTGAAATTTGGCACATTTACTCCTTGGTATGTGACTCCTTTGATTGTCCAATTAGAATTTCATTTGGTTGAGTATATCTTGAATATTTTGCTGCTGTAGATAACATGTTTAGTGAGCTTGCATGCTTGTTCTAAGTGGAAGAAATTAGTTTTGATGCCTGTTTAGTACTCTAGCAAGTTCCTATAGTAGTTCCCTTCAATTACATACCTTGAAATCAAATTTTATAATGATTGTTGAAAAATTTCAGAAAATGGAAGGGAGTATGCACCAACTTAACCAACAAGAGTTGGAGGTGCAGCAAGTCATGAGAGTCCATCGAGAAGAGGGAGTATACCCCTCTTATTACCCATGCACGGACTTTATGCGGAATGCAGGAATCCTGCAAGACGTTCAAACACTAATTTCCAATGCAGGATTGGGAGATTTTGCTGTTGGTGAACCTCACCAATATGCTAAACTAACGGTGTCGGTTGTGCAGGATTTCGAATTTCACCGGTCTCAAACTGACCCCATGGTCCGGTATAAGATTTATAACAAAACTATCGACTTGCCTTTCAGTGATTTTTGTACAGCGATTAGAGTGCCGCGATGGGGATCTTGCGAGAAGATCAGGGGAACACCGCGGGAGCTCTCAAATCTTTATACGAGGATTTGTAATGGAAGGAGCTTCTCCAATGATAGTGGTAAGATTAGTAGCATTCAACAGCCAGCCATCCGCTACTTTGCATATTTCATTACAAAGTGCGTTCTTGCGAGAAGGTCTGGAGGTAAGTTATCTGTCCAAGATTTGGCCTTCTTAGCTGCTGCTTTGCAACAGGATAGGACTTATAATTTGGGTGCTTTAATAGCTTGTAGACTTGCTACTAACCGTGAGAAAGGAGGAATTTGTGGAGGTCTTATTGCCTCTCGCTTATTAGCTATGCATGGTGTAGGACCTCATCATTTAGATATTCCGCTTTCTATAGAGAAACTTGATGTTGGCTCCATGATCAGACATGAATTTATTTCAGATGCATCTAATTTGAACAACCTGCATTATAGGATAACTTTGTATAAGAAAAGTTGGAGTATAACTAAGAAAATTGAAAAATTAGTACGCCTGCCTGCACCTGCTTTGTTTAACTTGATGCCAGGGACGGGTGGTCGATCACAGAAAATGAGCTAAACGCATACATAGAAAGGGAAAGCCGTCGTGCAAGGGAAGATGTGGAGGAGGTCGAGGAGCACCCCGACTCCTCATCCGATGCAGCGAGCTCCTCATATCAACATCATGGGCATGTGGAACCTCCACGATATTCTTCTGCGCAGGGGCCCTATTACCACTCCATGTATGATCCACCGGCGTGGAACTCCGACCCTCGTTGGGAATGAACTCCACTTAGGCCAAAAGACTAAGCTTGGGGGGGAGGTATACCGGCATCACTCATTCTTTGCATATTATGGTTGCTGGATACTTGTACATACTTGTTTAGTCTCTTAGAGTGGTTTTCTAATGAGAGGGAGATGATATTTGGGGAAGTGCTGTCCAAAAACAGATTCTGTGCTGTTACCAAAAAAATTCGTACGCACAGCCAGAACGTTATTTTGAGTTGCCAATTTTTGAGCATGTGCCCCAGGTTATCATCTAACTTTCATTAGTTGAACACTTTTTGGTCTGAGCAATGGAAGATTTTTGTTAATTTCGATTTCTGTACTGCTGTCAGGATTTGGCAGATTTCTGTCATCCTGCTTTTCTGTGCTTCTGTTAGTTTGCATTCTTTTGTTTTCGCTTTGTTTCTTTCCTAAAACACAAAAAGACCAAAAATATTTCTGTTGTTTCTCTTCACCATTTGTTTATTTGGTTCTTTGCTCTGAGTTTATTTCGTTTGCTATCGTTGGTTTGCTATGAGAAAACCCAAAAAGATTTTGCTTTGTTTGCTTGTTCTCTTTCGCTCTTGTTTCTAATTCGAAAATACCAAAAATATTTGCTTTTCTTCTTTGGTTTGTAAAGTTCATCATGAGTTCAATGGTCTTCGGTGGCTGGAGCGTGGTTTTCATTTCATATTATCCAAGCTACACAAGTGAAAAGGCAATAATGACGATCTACGACAATCCGATTGTGGTGAGAGGCTGGTATGAACTCTATTTGCTTTCATTTTTGTACATATACTCATCCATATGAGCATGCTTAGTTGGTTCATGTGAGGTATATGTTATTTGAGAAAGTCTAGTAGTTCATGATCTCTCATGTTTAGTTCCAATTTATTAATATGAGTAGCATGTCATGGATGTTTGCTTGCATTGTTTTATTCATAACTAAGTATGGCATTGTGGTATCCTCCTCTGAATAATTCATTTATATTGACTTGGCACATGCTCACGCATGCATATGACTGAACAAAAAGTCAATTAAGCCTCGATGATTTATATTGCTTCAGAGTTCTTGTATCACTTTTATGCCTCCGTTAATCTATTTTTGCCGCAAGCATGATTATGACAGTTACTGCTCTCTTGATTTGTCGCTCCCTAGTCTTTTGCTAGCCTTCACTTGTACTGAGCGGGAACGCCGCTCGTGCTTCCAAACACCCGAAAACCAAGTTGTTCCAAAAGTGTCCACCATAAATACCTATGCATGGCATTTCAAACCATTCCAAGTAAATTCTCATGCGCTACCTTTAAAACTTTCAAAATGCTTCTCAATTTGTGTTAATGTTTCATAGCTCATGAGGAAGTATGTGGTGTTTAGCTTTAAACCTTGTCATTTACTTTTGACGGACTCTCATATGGACTAGTGGCACATCCGCTTATCCAATAATTTTGCAAAAAGAGCTGGCAATGGGATTCCCGATCCCGAATTAATTAACTTAAATAGACACTCCTCCATGGTTTGTGATTGTTGGACGGCACCCGAAGGATTCGGTTAGCCATGGCTTGTGTAAGCAAAGGTTGGGGGAGTGTCATCATCATAATAAAACTTAAATAAAAAGGCACTCCTTCATGGAATGTGATTGTTGGCAGGCACCCGAGGATTCGGTTAGCCATGGTTTGTGAAAGAAAGGTTGGAAGGAGTGCCAACCAAAAATAAATAAAATGGGAGCCGCTCTTGTGAGTCCGGTTGATGAGGTAGTTAGTGTACCCATTACCATTCGTTGACAACAACAAACACCTCTCAAAAATAATTTTACTCTCGTTTTACAAATGAAAAGCTCTAGCGCATGTTAATCCCCTGCTTCCTCTGCGAAGGGTCAATCTTTTACTTTTATGTTGTGTCTCCATTCTTTCTTTGAGCACTATCTTGAGAGCACAACTGTCATTCTTAGTATAATATGCTTGTCTCAAAATATGATTGATTGTGGTATAACTTTGATGCTTTTATCTTTGACAATCACTACTTCTAGTCTTTCTATGAACTCAAGAGGTGCCTCGGCATTTATGTTTTGCCGATCAAATACGAGCAAGCGAGATACCACTTTGTCATATTCTCTTATGAACATTGCAATCCTGCTTATATACATGATTCATGGTGCTTATTATTAATTGTTGGTACTTCTCCATGATTGACATAGTCTGTTGGATGATCTTATTTGCATGTATCTCATTATGAACTCGTTTAAGTATTAGCCATAGCATGAGAATATATACATCATATGAGCAAATGTGTTCGTGAAAGTTCTTTTATCGCTCAGTTGTTAACTGAATTGCTTGAGGACAAGCAATAAGCTAAGCTTGGGGGAGTTGATACGTCCAAAACGTATCTACTTTCCCGAACACTTTTGCTATTGTTTTGCCTCTAATTTGTGTATTTTGGATACAACTAACACGGACTAACGCTGTTTTCAGCAGAACCGCTCTCGGTGTCTCGTTTTTGTGCGTAAATCCAACTTTCGGGAAAATCCTCGGAATTTATGCGAAGGCCCTATTTTCCAAGAATAATGACGGAGCCAGAAGGACGCGCCAGGTGGAGGCCCGAGGGCCCCACACCATAGGGCGGCGCGGCCTAGGGGGGGCCCGCGCGGCCCTATGGTGTGGCCCCCTCGGTCGGCCTCCGACGCCCCCTTCGGACTATATATCGGCCTCGACCTAAAAACGCACGGAGAGAAGTCGAAGTCGCCAGAAACCCTCCAGAGAGCCGCCACATCGCGAAACTCCGTCGCGGGAGCCAGAAGTCTCCGTTCTGGCACTCCGCCGGGACGGGGAATTGGAGGAGATCGTCACCGCCATCACCGCCAACGCCTCTCCATCGACCAGCCATGTTTCCCCCATCCATGTGTGAGTAATTCCCCCGCCGTAGGCTGAAGGGGATGGTAGGGATTGGATGAGATTGGTCATGTAATAGTCATAAGATTGTTAGGGCATAGTGCCTAGTATCCGTAGATGTCACTTTTATGATATTGTTGCAACTTGTTATGCTTAATGCTTGTCACTAGGGCCCGAGTGCCATGATCTCAGATCTGAACATGTTATTGATTCATGAAGATATTCGTTGTTTATGATCTTACTCGCAAGTTGTATACACATGTCGCTGTCCGGAACCAATGGCCCCGAAGTGACAAGAATCGGGACAACCGGAGGGGATGGTAGTGATGTGAGGATCACATGTGTTCACAGAGTGTTAATGCTTTGCTCCGGTACTCTATTAAAAGGAGTACCTTAATATCCGAGTAGTTTCCCTAGAGGCCCGGCTGCCACCGGCTGGTAGGACAGTAAGATGTTGTGCAAGTTTCTCATTGCGAGCACGTACGACTAAATATTGAACACATGCCTATTGATTGATTAGTACTTGGATACCGTTTTATTATTATCCGCAAATGCCCTCTGCTTTGATTGTTACATGAGTTTCTCTCATCCATGCAACGCCCGTTAAATCCGTCCCTGTGCCTACAGTATTTTAATCCTGCTGTTTACTATAATCACTATTGCTGTCTTTATTTCACCGCTGCTGTTATTTCACTATTTCCACTGCCATAAAACTGTTACTACTGATAAACTCTTGCGAGCAAGTCTGTTTCCGAGTGCAGACTGAATTGGCAACTCCGCTGTTAAGGCTTACAAGTATTCTTTGTCTCCCCTTGTGTCGAATCAATAAATTGGGTAATACTTCCCTCGAAGACTGTTGCGATCCCCTATACTTGTGGGTCATCACCCACCTAGCATGCAATTCAGCCAACATTCTAATATTATCATTAATTCGAACTTGGATGGTATTTGTTTTAGCAAACCTAGCATCTTTAACTTCCTCAGGCATAACTTTAAGTTTTAAAAGATCAACATCAAGAGCAAGACTATCAACCTTGGAAGCAAGAACATCAATTTTACCAAGCTTTTCTTCAACAGTTTTATTAAAAGCAGTTTGTGTACTAATAAATTCTTTAAGCATGACTTCAAGACCAGAGGGTACACTCTTATTATTGTTGTAAGAATTACCATAAGAATTACCATAACCACTACCATTATTAGAAGGATATGGCCTATAGTTGTTGTTACCATAATTATTCCTATAAGCATTGTTGTTGAAATTGTTACTCTTTATGAAATTCACATCAACATTTTCTTCTTGAGCAACCAATGAAGCTAAAGGAACATTATTAGGATCAATATGAGATCTACCATTTGCAAGCATAGACATAATAGCATCAATCTTATCACCCAAAGAAGAGGTTTCTTCAACAGAATTTACCTTCTTACCTTGAGGAGTTCTTTCAGTGTGCCATTCAGAGTAATTGATCATCATATCATCAAGAAACTTTGTTGCGGCGCCCAGGGTGATGGACATAAAAGTACCTCCAGCAGCTGAATCCAATAGGTTCCTCGAGGAAAAATTCAATCCTGCATAAAAGGTTTGGATGATCATCCAAGTAGTCAGTCCATGGGTTGGGCAATTCTTTACCAAAGATTTCATTCTATCCCATGCTTGAGCAACATGTTCATTATATCAAATTGTTTAAAATTCATAATGCTACTTCTCAAAGATATAATCTTAGCAGGAGGATAATATTTACTAATAAAAGCATCTTTACATTTAGTCCATGAATCAATACTATTTTTAGGCAAAGAAAGCAACCAATCTTTAGTTCTTCCTCTTAGTGAGAAAGGAAACAATTTCAGTTTTATAATATCACCATGTATATCCTTATGCTTTTGCATTTTACAAAGTTCAACAAAATTATTAAGATGGGCAGCAGCATCATCAGTACTAACACCAGAAAATTGCTCTCTCATAACAAGATTTAGTAAAGCAGGTTTAATTTCATAGAATTCTCGTCGTAGTAGCAGGTGGAGCAATAGGAGTACATATAAAATCATTATTATTTGTGCTAGTGAAATCACACAACTTAGTATTTTCAGGAGTACCCATTGTAGCAGTAATAAAAGTAAACTAAGCAAGTAGAATAAAGACAAATAACTTAATTTTTTGTGTTTTTGATATATAGCTAGTAAACAATACAGAAAGTAAAGCAACTAATTTTTTTGTGTTTTTAATATGAAGCAAACAAGACAGTAAATAAAATAAAGTAAAGCAAGACAAAAACAAAGTAAAGAGATTGGAAGTGGAGACTCCCCTTGCAGCGTGTCTTGATCTCCCCGACAACGGCGCCGTAAATTTAGCTTGATACGCGTAGATGCACACGTCCGTTGGGAACCCCAAGTGGAAGGTATGATGCGTATAGAAGCAAGTTTCCCTCGGTATGAAACCAAGGTTATCGAACCAGTAGGGAGCCAAGAAGCACGTGAAGGTTGTTGGTGGAGGAGTGTAGTGCGGCGCAACACCGGTGAAACCGGCGCCAACGTGGAACCCGCACAACACAATCAAAGTACTTTGCCCCAACGTAACAGTGAGGTTGTCAATCTCACCGGCTTGCTGAAAACAAAGGATTAAACGTATCGAGTGGAAGATGGTGTTTGTTTGAAAAGAACAGTAAGAACAGTAGAATGTATTCAGATGTAAAAGAATGGACCGGGGTCCACAGTTCACTAGTGGTGTCTCTCCAATAAGATAACTAACATGTTGGGTGAACAAATTACAGGCGAGCAATTGACAAATAAAGATTCAATACATACCAATGATGATTACTATGTGATTTAATCAGGGCATTACGACAAAGTACATAGACCGCTATCCAACATGCATCTATGCCTAAATAATCCACCTTCAGGTTATCATCCGAACCCCTTCCAGTATTAAGTTGTAAACAACGAGATAATTGCATTAAGTATGGTGCGTAATGTAATCAACACAAATATCCTTAGACAAAGCATTGATGTTTTATCCCTAGTAGCAACAAGACATCGACAACCTTAGAACCTACTCGTTACGATCCCAGCATTCAATGGAGGCATGAACCCACTATCGAGCATAATTACTCCCTCTTGGAGTTACAAGTATCAACTTGGCCAGAGCCTCTACTAGCAACGGAGAGCATGCAAGAACATAAACAACACATATATGATAGATTTATAATCAACTTGACATAATATTCTATATTCATCGGATCCCGCCAAACACAACATGTAGCATTACAAATAGAAGATCTTGATCATGTTAGGCAGCTCACAAGATCTAAACAATGATAGCACATGCAGAGAAGACAACCATCTAGCTACTGCTATGGACCCATAGTCCAAGGATGAACTACTCACGCATCAATCCGGAGGCGGGCATGATGATGTAGAGCCCTTCCGGTGATGATTCCCCTCTCCGGCAGGGTGCCGGAGGCGATCTCCTGAATCCCCCGAGATGGGATTGGCGGCGGCGTCGTCTCTGGAAGGTTTGCCGTATCGTGGCTCTCGGTACAGGGGGTTTCGCGACGAAGGCTATATGTAGACGGACGGGTAGGTCATGGGGGCTCACGAGGGGCCCACACCATAGGGCCGCGCGGCCAGGGCTTGGGCCGCGCCGCCCTGTGGTCTGGCCACCTCGTGGCCCCACTTCGTTATCCCTCCGGTCTTCTGGAAGCTTCGTGGAAAAATAGGACCCTGGGCATTGATTTCGTCCAATTCCGAGAATATTTCCTTACTAGGATTTCTGAAACCAAAAACAGCAGAAAACAACAACTGGCACTTCGGCATCTTGTTAATAGGTTTGTGCCGGAAAATGTATAATAATGCTGTAAAGTATGTATAAAACATTCAAGTATTGTCATAAAAGTAGCATGGAACATAAGAAATTATAGATACGTTTGAGACGTATCACGCAACAGGGCGTGTAGCAAAGTGGGGCATTGAATTATCTGCCTTTGACATCAACTATGAAGCCAGAACCGCGATCAAGTCTCAAGTTCTAGCGGATTTCATCGCGGATTGGACTGAAGCGCCGGAGGGCACACCTGTGCCGGAACCTGAAGCTTGGGTCATGCACTTTGACGGATCCAAGAAACATCAAGGCTCGGGGGCTGGACTCACCCTGAAGTCACCTACTGGAGAAGAACTGTACGTCCTGCAGATTCACTTCGAAGCTACAAACAATATGGCGGAATACGAGGCTCTACTACACGGATTGCGCATCGCTAAGGAAATTGAGATCAAGCACATCATATGTTGCGGAGATTCCGACCTGGTGGCACAACAAGTAGCCGGAAGCTAGAACGCCAGAAACTCCGTCATGGCGGCTTACAGAGACGAAGTTGACGAGATCGCCAAATGCTTCCTCGGATACGAAGTCAAGTACGTCAGGAAAGACGATAACACATCGGCAGATATGCTGTCCAAGCTCGGATCCGGCAGGAAGCCAATTTCGCCTGGCATCTTCCTTGAGCACCTACGGATACCCTCGGTGAAGGGCGCGAACCCGGAAAATCCAGATCTGGCGGTATCTCCGGCTAGAGAGGTGATGGCCATCATTCCGGCCTGGACTCAGCCGTTCCTGGTTTACCTCATCGATCGAAAGTTGCCAGAGGACGAGGTCCTTGATACGTCTCAAACGTATCTATAATTTCTTATGTTCCATGCCACATTATTGATGATATCTACATGTTTTATGCACACTTTATGTCATATTCGTGCATTTTCTGGAACTAACCTATTAACAAGATGCCGAAGTGCCAGTTCCTTTTTCCGTTGTTTTTGGTTTCGTAAATCCTACTAACGAAATATTCTCGAATTGGACGAAATCAACGCCCGTGTTCCTATTTTGCCCGAAGCATCCGAACACCCGAGAGCCGCCGAGGAGGGCCCTGTGGGCCCCGGATGATAGGGTGGCGCGGCCCGGGCCCCGGCCGCGCCAGCCTATGGTGTCGTCGCCCCTTCGACCTTCCGACGCTGCCCTTTCGCCTATATAAAGCCCCCGCATCGAAAACCCTTACGGAGGAAGCCACGGTACGCGAAACCTTCCGGAGCCGCCGCCATCGCGAAGCCAAGATCCGGGGACGAGAGTCTCCGTTCCGGCACCCCGCCGGAACGGGGAAGTGCCCCCGAAGGCTTCTCCATCGACACCGCTGCCATCTCCACCGCCATCTTCATCAACGCCGCTCGCTCCCATGAAGAGGTAGTAGTTCTCCATCGAGGCTCGGGGCTGTACCGGTAGCTATGTGGTTCATCTCTCTCCTATGTACTTCAATACAATAATCTCATGAGCTGCCTTACATGATTGAGATTCATATGATGATGCTTGTAATCTAGATGTCATTTTGCTAGTCAAGTGAGTTTTACTTATGTGATCTCCGGAGACTCCTTGCCCCACGTGTGTAAAGGTGACGAGTGTGTGCACCGTGTGGGTCTCTTAGGCTATATTTCACGAATACTTATTCACCGTTATGAATGGCATAGTGAAGTGCTTATTTATATCTCTTTATGATTGCAATGTGTTTTGTATCACAATTTATCTATGTGCTACTCTAGCAATGTTATTAAAGTAGTTTTATTCCTCCCGCACGATGTAATGGTGACAAGTGTGTGCATCCGTGTTAGTACTTGGTTTATGCTATGATCATGATCTCTTGTAGATTGCGAAGTTAACTATTGCTATGATAGTATTGATGTGTATTATTCCTCCTACATAAGCATGAAGGTGACAAGTGTGCATGCTATGTTAGTACTTGGTTTAGTCGTATCGATCTTTCATGCACTCTAAGGTTATTTAAATATGAACATTGAATTGTGGAGCTTGTTAACTCCGGCATTGAGGGTTCGTGTAATCCTACGCAATGTGTTCATCATCCAACAAGAGAGTGTAGAGTATGCATTTATCTATTCTGTTATGTGATCAATGTTGAGAGTGTCCACTAGTGAAAGTCTAATCCCTAGGCCTTGTTCCTAAATATCGCTATCGCTCGCTTGTTACCTGTTTTACTCGCGTTACTACTCGCTGAGTTACTACTGCTTGTTTACTTCCCGCAATATTACTACCATCAACTCGCACGCCGATAAGCTATTTTCTGGCGCCGTACTACTGCTCATATTCATTCATACCACTTGTATTTCACTATCTCTTCACCGAACTAGTACACCTATTAGGTGTGTTGGGGACACAAGAGACTTCTTGCTTTGTGGTTGCAGGGTTGCATGAGAGGGATATCTTTGACCTCTTCCTCCCTGAGTTCGATAAACCTTGGGTAATCCACTTAAGGGAAACTTGTTGCTGTTCTACAAACCTCTGCTCTTGGAGGCCCAACACTGTCTACAAGAATAGAAGCACCCGTAGACATCAAGCACTTTTCCGGCGCCGTTGCCGGGAGGAAAGGTAAAAGGCACTCATACTTCGGTTTCGAGTAACGAGTACTTTTTGGCGCCATTGTGTGTGTGCTCGAAGCTATTTCCTTTAGACTCTGCAATTGCGACATTTGGTTTCTTGTTTACACTAGTGAGGCATAATGGACAACAATGACCTTTTTATTCTATTTCCTGATTTAAGACATGGATGGTTTGATGCGAAAATTAAAAAACCCATGGAACATATTAATATGAATGCTTTGAACACTATTGTTGCTAATGCTATGGAAAATTCTAAGCTTGGGGAAGCTGGCTTTGATGAGCATGATATTTTTAGTCCCCCAAGCATTGAGGAGAAAATTTATTTTGATGATACTTTGCCTCCCATTTATGATGATTATAATGATAGTAGTCTTTTGTTACCACCTGTTATGGAGGATAAATTTGATTATGATTACAATATACCTCCTATATTTGATAGCTACTTTGTTGAATTTGCTCCCACTACAACTAATAAAATTGATTATGCTTATGTTGGGAGTAGTAATTATTTTATGCATGAGACTCATGATAAGAATGCTTTATGTGATAGTTATATTGTTGAGTTTGCTCATGATGCTACTGAAAGTTATTATGAGAGAGGAAAATATGGTTGTAGAAATTTTCATGTTACTAAAACACCTCTCTATGTGCTGAAATTTTGTAAGCTACACTTGTTTTATCTTCCTATGCTTGTTACTTTGCTCTTCATGAACTTGTTTATTTACAAGATTACTATGCATAGGAAGCATGTTAGACTTAAATGTGTTTTGAATTTGCTTCTTGATGCTCTCTTTTGCTTCAAATACTATTTCTTGCGAGTGTATCATTAAAACTGCTGAGCCCATCTTAATGGCTATAAAGAAAGAACTTCTTGGGAGATAACCCATGTGTTATTTTGCTACAGTACTTTGTTTTATATTTGTGTCTTGGAAGTTGTTTACTACTGTAGCAATCTCTCCTTATCTTAGTTTTGTGATTTGTTGTGCCAAGTGAAGCCTCTAATCGAAGGTTGATACTAGATTTGGATTTCTGCGCAGAAACAGATTTCTATCTGTCACGAATCTGGGCTGTTTTCTCTGTAGGTAACTCAGAAAAATATGCCAATTTACGTGCATGTTCCTCAGATATGTACGCAACTTTCATTAGTTTTGAGTTTTTCCATTTGAGCAAGTCTGGTGCCATTTTAAAATTCGTCTTTACGGACTGTTCTGTTTTTGACAGATTCTGCCTTTTATTTCGCATTGCCGCTTTTGTTAAGTTGAATGAGTTTCTTTGTTCCATTAACTTTCAGAAGTTTTGTGCAATGTCCAGAAGTGTTTAGAATGATTGTGTCACCTCTGAACATGTAAATTTTTGATTATGCACTAACCCTCTAATGAGTTTGCTTGAAGTTTGGTGTGAATGAAGTTTTCAAGGGTCAAGAGAGGAGTATGATATACTATGATCAAGAGGAGTGAAAGCTCTAAGCTTGGGGATGCCCCCGTGGTTCACCCCTGCATATTCTAAGAAGACTCAAGCGTCTAAGCTTGGGGATTCCCAAGGCATCCCCTTCTTCATCGACAAAGTATCAGGTTCCTTCTCTTGAAACTATATTTTTATTCGGTCACATCTTATGTACTTTACTTGGAGCGTCTGTGTGCTTTTATTTTTGTTTTTGTTTTGTTATCTTAGTTCTCTGAATAAGTTCATCCTTGTGTGGGAGAGAGACACGCTCCGCTGGTTCGTATGAACACATGTGTTCTTAGCTCATAATATTCATGGCGAAGTTTCTTCTTCGTTAAATTGTTATATGGTTGGAATTGGAAAATGCTACATGTAGTAATTGGTAAAATGTCTTGGATAATGTGATACTTGGCAATTGTTGTGCTCATGTTTAAGCTCTTGCATCATATACTTTGCACCCATTAATGAAGAAATACATAGAGCTTGCTAAAATTTGGTTTGCATATTTGGTCTCTCTAAGGTCTAGATAATTTCTAGTATTGGGTTGAACAACAAGGAAGACGGTGTAAAGTCTTATAATGTTTTCAATATGTCTTTTATGTGAGTCTTGCTGCACCGGTTCATCCTTGAGTTTGCTTCAAATAACCTTGCTAGCCTAAACCTTGTATCGAGAGGGAATACTTCTCATGCATCAAAAATCCTTGAGCCAACTACTATGCCATTTGTGTCCACCATACCTACCTACTACATGGTATTTCTCCGCCATTCCAAAGTAAATTGCTTGAGTGCTACCTTTAAAATTCCATCATTCACCTTTGCAATATATAGCTCATGGGACAAAATAGCCTTAAAAACTATCGTGGTATTGAATATGTACTTATGCACTTTATCTTTTATTAAGTTGCTTGTTGTGCGATAACCATGCTTCGGGGAACGCCATCAACTATTCTTTGTTGAATATCATGTGAGTTGCTATGCATGTCCGTCTTGTCCGAAGGATCTATCACCTTAATGATTGGAGCATGCAAATTGTTAGAGAAGAACATTGGGCCGCTAACTAAAGCCATGAATCATGGTTGAAGTTTCAGTTTTGGACATATATCCTCAATCTCATATGAGAATAATAATTGTTGTTACATGCTTATGCATTTAAGAGGAGTCCATTATCCGTTGTCCATGTTGTCCCGGTATGGATGTCTAAGTTGAGAATAATCAAAAGCGAGAAATCCAAAATGCGAGCTTTCTCCTTAGACCTTTGTACAGAGCGGCATGGAGGTACCCCTTTGTGACACTTGGTTGAAACATGGCATGCAAAGATCCGGTAGTCCAAGCTAAGTAGGACGAGGTGCGGACACTATTAGTATACTATGCATGAGGCTTGCAACTTGTAAGATATAATTTACATAACTCATATGCTTTATTACTACCGTTGACAAAATTGTTTCATGTTTTCAAAATAAAAGCTCTAGCACAAATACAGCAATCGATGCTTTCCTCTTTGAAGGACCATTCTTTTACTTTTATTGTTGAGTTAGTTTACCTATCTCCCTCCACCTTAAGAAGCAAACACTTGTGTGAACTGTGCATTGATTCCTACATACTTGCATATTGCACTTGTTATATTACTTTATGTTGACAATATCCATGAGATATACATGTTATAAGTTGAAAGCAACCGCTGAAACTTAATCTTCCATTGTGTTGCTTCAATGCCTCTACTTTGAATTATTGCTTTACGAGCTAACTCTTATGCAAGACTTATTGATGCTTGTCTTGAAGTACTATTCATGAAAAGTCTTTGCTTTATGATTCAGCTTGTTTACTCATGTCATTACCATTGTTTTGATCGCTGCATTCATTACATATGTTTACAAATAGTATGATCAAGATTATGATGGCATGTCACTTCGGAAATTATCTTTGTTATCGTTTTACTCGCTCGGGACGAGCGTAACTAAGCTTGGGGATGCTTGATACGTCTCAAACGTATCTATAATTTCTTATGTTCCATGCCACATTATTGATGATATCTACATGTTTTATGCACACTTTATGTCATATTCGTGCATTTTCCGGAACTAACCTATTAACAAGATGCCGAAGTGCCAGCTCTCGTTTTCTCGCTGTTTTTGGTTTCGAAATCCTAGTAACGAAATATTCTCGGAATTGGACGAAATCAACGCCTGTGTTCCTATTTTGCCCGGAAGCATCCGGAACACCCGAGAGCCGCGCAGGAGGGGCCCCGTGGGCCCCGGATGATAGGGTGGCGCGGCTCGGGCCCCGGCCGCGCCAGCCTATGGTGTCGTCGCCCCTTCGACCTTCCCGACGCTGCCCTTTCGCCTATATAAAGCCCCCGCATCGAAAACCCTTACGGAGGAAGCCACGGTACGCGAAACCTTCCGGAGCCGCCGCCATCGCGAAGCCAAGATCCGGGGGACAGGAGTCTCTGTTCCGGCACCCCGCCGGAACGGGGAAGTGCCCCCGAAGGCTTCTCCATCGACACCGCTGCCATCTCCACCGCCATCTTCATCAACGCCGCTCGCTCCCATGAAGAGGAGTAGTTCTCCATCGAGGCTCGGGGTCAGTACCGGTAGCTATGTGGTTCATCTCTCTCCTATGTACTTCAATACAATAATCTCATGAGCTGCCTTACATGATTGAGATTCATATGATGATGCTTGTAATCTATATGTCATTGTGCTAGTCAAGTGAGTTTTACTTATGTGATCTCCGGAGACTCCTTGTCCCACGTGTGTAAAGGTGACAGTGTGTGCACCGTGTGGGTCTCTTAGGCTATATTTCACGTAATACTTATTCACCGTTATGAATGGCATAGTGAAGTGCTTATTTATATCTCTTTATGATTGCAATGTGTTTTGTATCACAATTTATCTATGTGCTACCCTAGCAATGTTATTAAAGTAGTTTTATTCCTCCTGCACGATGTAATGGTGACAGTGTGTGCATCCGTGTTAGTACTTGGTTTATGCTATGATCATGATCTCTTGTAGATTGCGAAGTTAACTATTGCTATGATAGTATTGATGTGTATTATTCCTCCTACATAAGCATGAAGGTGACAAGTGTGCATGCTATGTTAGTACTTGGTTTAGTCGTATCGATCTTTCATGCACTCTAAGGTTATTTAAATATGAACATTGAATTGTGGAGCTTGTTAACTCCGGCATTGAGGGTTCGTGTAATCCTACGCAATGTGTTCATCATCCAACAAGAGAGTGTAGAGTATGCATTTATCTATTCTGTTATGTGATCAATGTTGAGAGTGTCCACTAGTGAAAGTCTAATCCCTAGGCCTTGTTCCTAAATACTGCTATCGCTGCTTGTTACTGTTTTACTGCGTTACTACTGCTGAGTTACTACTGCTTGTTTACTTCCTGCAATATTACTACCATCAACTGCACGCCAGTAAGCTATTTTCTGGCGCCGTACTACTGCTCATATTCATTCATACCACTTGTATTTCACTATCTCTTCGCCGAACTAGTACACCTATTAGGTGTGTTGGGGACACAAGAGACTTCTTGCTTTGTGGTTGCAGTGGTTGCATGAGAGGGATATCTTTGACCTCTTCCTCCCTGAGTTCGATAAACCTTGGGTAATCCACTTAAGGGAAACTTGCTGCTGTTCTACAAACCTCTGCTCTTGGAGGCCCAACACTGTCTACAAGAATAGAAGCACCCGTAGACATCAGTCCTCGCACGACAGATCGTCAGACGAGCAAGATCCTACACAATCGTCTATGGACAGCTCTACAAACGAAGTGCAAACGGGGTATTTCTCAAATGCGTCTCGAATCAAGATGGCATTGAAATCCTCAGAGAGATCCACGCAGGGGATTGCGGGCACCATGCCGCCCCCAGGTACCTCGTTGCAAAAGCTTTTCGGTTAGGATTCTACTGGCTCACAGCTAAAGAAGATACTGAGAAGCTGGTGAAAACTTGAAGAGGTTGTCAGTACTACGCTACTCAACCAAACGCTCCAGCCCAAGAGCTGAAGACCATCCCTATCACCTGGCCGTTCGCGGTCTGGGGGCTCGATATGGTTGGAAAACTCAAGAAATCATCTCATGGTGGTCATGAATACCTCCTGGTCGCTATTGACAAGTTCAGTAAGTGGATCGAGGCAAAGCCAGTGAGAAAATCTGATGGTGCTACGGCACTAAAATTTGTATGCAGCCTCGTGATGAGGTTCGGCATCCTCACAGCATAATCACAGACAACGACACAAACTTCGCACAAGGAGAGCTCAAGGATTATTGCCATGACGTAGGGATCCGGCTTGACCTTGCATCTGTGGCTCATCCACAATCCAACGATCAGGTCGAACGAGCCAATGGCCTTATACAAGACGGAATTAAACCTCGCCTTGAAGAACCGCTGCAGCGCGCAGCTGGAGCTTGGGCTGATGAGTTAGATTCTTTCTTGTGGAGTTTACGAACTACCACTAACATCATCCATGATTCACCGCGAGTTTCCGCCTACGATGAAGAAACTGTTGACGAGGCTCGACAACTATCTGTGGACCTGATAGAAGAAGCTCGGAATTTAGCTGACCAACGCTCCACCATCTACTAGCAGAAACTTCGACGCTATCACGGCCGTCGAGTTCGGAACCGCTCTTTCATGGTCGAAGACTTAGTCCTCCGCCTACGCCAAGTGAAAGATCATAAGTTGCAAACTCCATGGGAAGGACCTTTTGTCATCAGCAAAGTGCTTCACAACGGATCATATTACCTTGTCGATTTCCGGGAACTAAAGGATAGACCTGACAACTGGTACCGGAAACGCAAACGAGAGGATCCGGATGACATTTACGATGAAACAGATCGTCCCTGGAACATAGTACAACTACGTCCTTTCCACACTTAGCATTTTCCACATTACATACCTTGTAATATATATGATACATGATCAATGAAATAAAGCATGTGGTTCACTCTTAGAGTCTTTTATCTCCTTTAATCTTTCATTTTTGGATCGTGTATGTTTTCCGACTAAAACCGCAGAGCTGGATGTTTCCGCCTAGGCGTGTATGAAAGTTGTGATTTTAAAAAAATCGTCCTTCAGGACGTAAGCTTAAGTTTTCTCGTGGAAAAGTTCTCCGTTGTGAACTCATGGATTCCTGGTAGCGACTTCCGGCACCTAGGCTGGGGGCTTGTTTCCGCGGTTATGGACGGACGCCATTGGGCTTCGTCGCCGTAGGCGAGCGTTTCCGGTCAAAGGTCTTCCGGCTCGTGGAGGGTCAAGTGAGCAAGCCGGAAAACTTAGAAACTAGCACTTGCTTTTCGAACGAACGAAACATGCAAATAATTATAACGGATAGCAGGATAAGTCTTTTCCGCCCATGCATAATTGTTTCGTCCCTAGCTACTGAAGAATTTAAGTTATATCTTACAAACCCTCGATGGGGCCAAAATGATGCACTGTTTTCTTCCTGCAGGAAATAAGTTTTCTACTCCTCCTCAGCCGGAGAAGATCCACCCTTACTATCAACCTTTGGTTCGCCCTCCTCTTCGCCTTTAGCCGGAGATGAGACATCATCATCACTCTCTTCATCATCCGCCAGAGACGCCGCGCCGTCCTTGGACTTGTCCTTTGGGGCATCCTTGGAGCTCGTCCAGGTGAATTGGTCTCCGGATTCCGCGGGTCGAGCCTCCGCCTCTTGTTCCTTCTGAAGCTCCGCTTCAAGAGGTTCATCGGCAGGAAGGACCTCCTTGTCGTAAAATTCGTTGTGGCGGATCCTTTGAGCGATGCGGGTGTCATAGCCGCTAACTGCATCCAGTAGCGCATTGACATCCGAAGACGGAGGAACACCAGAAGTCACCCTTTCGAGATCAAGATCTGGGTTATGGGCTAGGCACATAGCCAAGGACATGGCAACAGCACATCGGGCCGATGACGATTGCAGATCCACGACCAGCTCCGGAAGAATATCCATTCTTTGGATGAGTTTGCGGACTTTGCACGTGCGGCTCTTTTTAATTGCCAAGTTATGGAAAATCTTCCGGGACGTGGAGATAAGGTCCTTGCAATCATCTCCGGCAAGCTGAAGAAGGTCATCTCGGGGATACCGGTTCCAACACTCTTCATCATATCCAAGAGGCTCTGCACGAGTTAATTGGAGATAAGCATACGGATTGAGTTCAACGCATAAGTCGTTAAAAATGAATTCGGATTTATACCCATGATGTCCGCGTTGAGCAGGTTCCAGTGCCTCTCCGCCATTTCCATATATTTCCGGAGTCCTTTGATCTCTTTCTGCTGCTTCTGGAGAGTTTCGCTATCAACTTGTCTTTTCATTTCAAATTCACCCTTTTTTGGATGAATTCGGAATTCTTTTCCGCCAATTGCTTCTCCGCTTGCTCTTTTTTCTCCTCTGCCTCCGCGAGCTTCGCCTCCAGGTTTCATAAGAGGAGCGCAAGTTCTCAAGCTCGGAAGACGCATTGGCGAGGGAAGATGAGGCACCTATTCAAATATAAATCAAAATCAATTCGGAAAACGGAACATGGATTATTGGCGGGCAAGACGGAAACCAACCTTGGGCGTCTGCCAGCTCTCTCTTCAGATCCGCGTTTTCTCCCTTCAAAGCTTTAATTTGCTCCGCCTCACCCAAGGTAACGCGGCGCTGCAAGGCAATATTCTTATGCAGCTCATAGTGCAGCGCCTGTTGTTCCTGTAAATAGAGACAAAGCAGGAGTAAATTCTGGTTATTTTACAAGTGGATCCTTTCAAAGCATTATCGCCGAAATTTTTTCCGCCATAATGCTTGGGGGCTACTGCGACATTTTAAAATCCTCTTCAGTTTGAGTTATTTCTAAGTATTTAGGTGCTAACTAGTAACTAGTTTCCGCCTATATACTTGGGGGCTACTAGGGAGTACCTTGTGCTTAAAGAGGAGCTTGTCAAAGAACTGGCCAACTTCCTTCTTGAAATCCTGAATTTCTGACTACTCGGAATCAGGTTTCTCCCAGGCATTGTTCATCATGGCGTTAAGAAGATCTTGTTCAAGATCCCACTTTTCCGCCTCAGTGAGCTTGTTAAAGAACTTGGTCGCGTATGCCTTGGGGGTGGAGGTAAGATCAGCCGGATCTCCAAAGTTCTTCGGAAAAACGACGATATCGCTCGCCGCAGCTTCAGCTTTCCCCAAAGAGTTGACTTCCACCTCCTCTTGGCCTTGTACTTCAGCCTCGTCAGGGGCAGGTACTTTGGCTTCGGAGCTTTCTCCGCCCACTTTCTCGCTACTTACCGGAATTATCTCCGGAGGAATTTCGGTAGCAGGAGGGGGAGATCGCTCGGCTTGAGGAGGAGATGGCTGGGGAGTGGCATGGGAAGCACTTGGCGGAGCTGGTGTTGAAGGACCAACGGCCGGAGACTTCTTCATATATTTGGTGATGGGTTCTTGGACGTTGGTCCGCGCGGTGGTGGTACTCAGATTCCTACAAACAGGCAAGGGAAATGTATAAGCAAAAAAGTTTTATCAAAGCAAAGATGCACCATACTCGGAGACTTACGTGGCGCCGAGGATGATTTGGCGCGATCGTTTTCCTGCTGTCGACAGCAGTCTGATGCGTTCACGCTCCGCTTTCCTGGAATCCAGCGGAGGTGGCTTCACGACTTTGGCCTTCTTGATGGAGGCCTCGCCGCTGGCTCCGGCTTCGGAGCCGGAAGTTTTGGCGCAGGGACGCTTAGTAGGACGAGGGGCAGCCTTTCGGGGCGCTCACTCCTCTTCCTCTTCGTCATCCTCCGGATCCTCCTCCACCGCTTCGCCGCTGATGGGGACTCGGAGTATATTGTGGAAGTTTTCCTCCGCCAAAGTATCAAGCTGAGAAGAGAATTTGAGAATAAGTTAGAACACATCGAAAATGTGAGAAGTTGAGAATGACAAAAGTACAAGTGCTTACCGGAGGACATTGGTCGTTTGTGTTGATATCCTTTATTAGCTCCAAGACCAGTTGGCAACGGCAAATCTTCACAAGTGTCTTGATTCTCCTCTTGAGAGAATCGGCGGGGAGATCGTGGCGGGTTACTCGGAGGGTGTCGTCCGCCCCGGTATATGCGCAGATCAAGCGTGCGTTGTACCGCAGTGGCTGGATCCGCCGAGTGAACTAGCTTAGAGTGAGCTGAGTTCCGGTAAGCCTGTCATGGACTAACCAAGAGATTCTTCGCGCAGCTTTTTCCAGTATTGGAGTCTGGGCGAGCGTGGGGACGAAGCTCCAGCTGTCGCGTTCTTCCGGAGGCTTGTTGATGAATTTGGGCAGCCCCTCATGGACACCCGGAACTGCGATGTTCTTCGCGTAGAACCATACGGCGTTCCAGTACCGGACGGATTCGTGGTAGTCGTGAGGAGGATACATGCGCCCAAGTCGGAGCATGAAGGTCATGCTGCCGTAGTTCACCATGGCCTTGTCCTCCGTCTCTTTCTTCACCCGGAAGAAAAATTGCCATAGTCGGATATCCGGTCGAATTCTGAGGTGCCCCTCGCAAAGCGTTACAAAGTTCGAGAGGAGGAGGTATGAGTTTGGACAAATATTGTAGGGCTGAAGCCCATAAGTGCTGAGGATGGAGAGAAAGAATTCCGCACAGGGGAGCGACAGTCCGCGCTCGACCCAGGCTTTGGTCAGGATTGTTTCGTCCGCGCCTGGTTTGGGGACGTCGGAGTCGCGCATGAAGCTCCATTGCGGAGAAATCATGCCCTCACTTTGGAGGTCCCTTAGCTCCGCATCCTTAGTTTCACTGGGCCACCACTATCCCTTCTCGCCCTCTCGGATCCGGGCCTTGGAAGCCTTCTTCGCTTCCACCTCCTGCACCTTAGCGGCCATCCTAGCTTGTCCTTCAAGTTTTTCTTGGATTTCTTTCAAGGTAGGGATCCGGCCAAATGCAGTGCTGGAAGAGGCGGAGAATGGTTGAGCTATTTGATGTCGGAAACGTATGGTGGCAAGAATGCAAGGGGTTCCAGGCAGCTTGGTTCTAATGTGCTGGGATCCGGACTATTCGGAGAGCTACCAGTGCATTTCGGCAAACTAGGTAGCATGCTTTCGGCTGCACCCATGCAAACTAATTTGAGTAGTCGAAATCTACACTACTTCTTCTTCTACAGGGCCGGCGCACTTACCGTTAATGGCGCGGTGGTTCTTCGGGACGCCGGCGATGTTGAGGTGACCGGACTTGCGGCGTTGAGCCTCTGGAAACCATGAATCGGTGGTGGAGGCAAAATCCCGATCAAACACGGGAATCTTAGGTCGAGGGAGGCCTTAGAACAGCGGCGGGTGAAGCTCTCCGTGCGTGGGGTTGCCGGAGTTCAGATCTAGCGGGCGGCGCGACGTGAGGAAGAAGATGAAGAGAAGATTGCGGTGAAAGAATGGGAAGTTACCGCGCGTGAGGGATATTTATAGACCTCGCGCGGAGATTCGTGTTTCGGATCCAACGGTGGAAACTGAACGGTCTCACCGTTGGATGCTTGACACGTGTCTTAGGTTAAAGCGGTAAAACGACGTGGAGGTACCTTAACTGTGCACTCCCGAAATTTCCGGCTAGAGATTCACATCTCCGAAAATTTAGAGCGGGAAAAGAGGAAGTTGTGCGTGGGAAAGGTGGAAAATCCGCTACATTTCCGTTACTGAAGAACAGATGATTTCCGAGAAGATGACGTCAGAAACAAGTAAAGTTTGGAAGCTCTTGAAGATTCTCTTCGGATCCGAGCTGATTGAAGTCGGAGGAATGATGAATCTCGGAGAACTTTGGGGGCTACTGTTGTGGGTATACTTTATGGGTGCCTAGATCCGGCAAGCCCGGGTGGCCCACAGACGGTGATGGTGGCATGTGGCCCATCGGACGGCCCAGTTGTTGTTGATCGTGAAGGATGAAGTCCAGCCCAGGAGCAAGGAGCCGGATCTCAACCGACCTACGAAGAAGGCCGGATCCGTGGAGGCCCATAAAGTATCCGGATCCAGTACTGCTTAGATGGAAGGCGGATCCTTGACGTGCACGGCAATGTAATATTCCGTAGTTAGGCAAACTTGTATTCCGGCTAGGACTCTCCATGTAAACCCTAGATCCGTGCGCCTTTATAAGCCGGATCCCGGGAGCCCTAGAGGCACGACCACAACTCATTGTAACAATGCGAAAGTGCCCAGATAATACCAGACAAGAAGCAGTAGGCCCTGTCTCCGTGCAGGTGTTCCGAAGCTGGGTAACTCGCGTACTACCGTCCCGAGGACACTCCGCCCTATGGCCCCTACTTCTTTTCCCCCTCGTGAGGATCCCTCCTCCGAGGTACCGTCTACTAAGCAACGACATCTGCAAAGACCGTTTCTGATATATCCCACCATGATTGCTCTCTTTTGCATGCTTCGACAACTTCCTTTGAGTCCAATTCAACTGCAACATTGGTGCATCCATCCTATTCGCCAAAGATTTCACCATCACGGGGGATTCTACATGTGTGGGAGGTAACTAGTAATGTCGCCCCAAAGGAACCTTAAAACACTCGAAGATTAGCTTCAATCGGTCTTGTAATAACATCTTCATGAAAATATGCATCGACATTCATTTTTTACCTAAAGAGTATCAGGTTTACACAAGGAGGGGGCGGAGGCTCTCACATGACATAAGAGTGGAGAAAGGGAGACGTGACAGCGTCACACATGCACACGAGCGAGCCACCACAGATGGACGGTGCTCGACGGGGAGACGTGCCCGCCGTAGGTACACATCATCACGACAGAGCTTCAAGGTGAAGGCGGGGGACAACACAACCTCGCGGAAAACCATTGCGCTACACTGTTTTCACAGATGTCAGCAGCAGAGAAGGATAAATTTCAGCTACACTCGCATGAGACCTACGACGGAGGGAGCGGGAGGTGAAGACCAATGATGTAGGCACGACGACACCAATCATCGAGCAGAGCCCGACAACGTGTGGGAATTGGAGGACCATATGCTTGGCCGTCTACAACATGCAAGGGCACAAGGGGCAACCAGCCTCCTCCCTAGGGATGACCGTCTTCCGTAGCAGGAGGTCCCTCGAGTGCACTCTGGATGCACGAGGAGCCACGCGAAGAACACGCGACGACGCCCAACTCCCCTAGATATCCTCCTCGTCAGTGAACACCAAATCATTGTACAATTGAAACTAATTCTTCCCAACGCCCGTTATCTTTTGATCGGAACATCTACTAAAGGAGAGTTTAACTTCCCCTTCAACCCACACATCACCAATTGGCTACTAGTAGCGAAAATTCAATTCGGTTCTCAGGTACATATGCCTCCTCCCCCCAAAAAGCATATTTCTAATTGTAAAAGAATTCCAACAGAAAAATTAGCATGCACGTCTCGACAACCTATGTGCGTTCACAGAGTTTCGCGAAAAAACGACATTTTTTTATGATCGATGTAAAAAAGACAAAACATATTTCACAAAAAGCATTATTTTTAATATATATATATATTCTTTTTTACATAGCCCAAACGACAAGTTGATTTTATGCAAAGATTTTGTGCGCACGTACAATGTAAAAAATGTACACATGAGTTTTTGTTTGAAATTATTAACTTTTTAAAATATATTAAAGAATATTAAAGCTGAATTTTCAAAATAAAGAAAGAATTTACACCCAAGTCAAGACATCGATCCCTCGAGAAGATATCTAGTGCTACCACCTCTACATATACCATACAATCCTTGTCCGCTAGCCATTAGCCACTGATATACAGCCATGACCAATCAAAAAGAGTAATCAGGTCTGTCTGAAACGCAGAAACTTCTTAGATTCGTTGCCGCAGATTCAAGCTTGATCGCTGTGTTTTGTAGAAAGAAAATGGCCATTCATTTCATATCTAACGGCCTGTAATCAAACGCCCAAAAAGGGTAGAGGAAGAGGAAGAAAGGAAACCGCCGTCGCGTCCTCTCCCATTCCCTCCTTCCTTCCCATCCAGCCATCAAGGCCAGGAGGAGCTCGCGCGCCTCATCCCTCGCATGTCGCGCCCCTGCGCTCCCGCTCCCTTCCATTTGCGTCCCCAAAAAAACGAAGCTAAATTAGCACATTCCCCATTCCCCGCCGCCGCCGCCGGAGGACGGCCGGAACCGGGAACCCAGAGAGATCGAGAATTTCTCTCGTCATTGCTCCGCTGATCGACGGGTGGTTAGGAGGGGGCGGGGCCGCGGCGGCGCAGGATGGATGACCTTAAGGCGATCTTGGCGCGGCCGATCCAGGTCGCGGAGCAGGTGATCAAGTGGGCGGAGGAGGCGCAGACAAACCGGCAGGAGTGCCTGGAGCTCAAGGCCAAGGTCGAGCGCCTCGCCTCCCTCCTCCGCCAGGCCGCGCGTGCCGACCTCTACGAGCGCCCCGCCCGCCGAATCCTCGACGACACCGGCAAGGCGCTCGACAAGGCCGCCTTGCTGCTCGACCGCTGCCGCGGCCACGGCATCGTCCACCGCGTCTTCACCATCATCCCCGCCGGCTCGTTCAAGAGGACATCCAACCAGCTCGACAACTCCCTCGGCGACCTCTCCTGGATCCTCCGCGTCTCAAACTACGCCAACGCCGGCGATGACCTCGACGACCACATTGGCTTGCCACCAATCGCCCAGAACGAGCCCATCCTCTTCCTCATCTGGGAGCAGATCGCCGTGCTCTACACGGGCAGCTCCGAAGCCCGCGCCGACGCCGCGGCCAGCGTCGTCTCCCTTGCGCGCGACAACGACCGCTACGGCAGGCTCATCATCGAGGAGGACGGCGTCCCGCCGCTGCTGCGCCTCATCAAGGAGGGCCGCCCCGAGGGCCAGGAGAACGCCGCTCTCGCCATCGGCCTCCTCGGCCGCGACCCGGAGTGCGTCGAGCTCATGGTGCTCGCCGGCGTCTGCACCGCCTTCTCCAAGATCCTCAAGGACGCGCCCATGAAGGTGCAGGGCATGGTGGCGTGGGCCGTGTCCGAGCTCGCCACCAACCACCCCAAATGCCAGGACGCCTTCATGCAGAGCAACGTCATCCGCCTGCTCGTCTCCCACCTCGCATTCGAGACGGTGCAGGAGCACTCCAAATACGCCGTCGCGTCCAGGATGTCCATCCACTCCGTGCTCATGGACAGGAAGGGCAGCGGTAACCACGCTTCGCATCAGGACGCCTTAGACGCGGCGGAGCACGCCGGCGCCAACTTGGCGGCGAAGCCTACCGCGGGCGGAAGCGCCGGTGCCGGTGGGGGCACCAGCTCAAGCGGCACCACCACCGCAAGCGCTGCCGCCGCAAGCGCCGCCGCGAGCATCGGCAGCGTGGCCGGGACGAAGCAGCACAACGTGTCCCTGTCGGGGACGAGCACGCGAGGGAGGGAGTACGAGGACGAGGAGACCAAGGCGTACATGAAGTCCAACGCCGCCAGGGCGCTGTGCCAGCTCGCTACGGGCAACCCGGCCGTGTGCAAGAACATCACCGAGTCCAGGGCTCTGCTCTGCTTCTCCATCCTCCTGGAGAAAGGCGTCCCCGATGTGCAGTACAACTCCGCCCTGGCTCTCATGGAAATATGCCGTGTCGCAGAGCAGAACGCCGACCTCCGGAGGTCGGCGTTCAAGCCTACGTCCCCCGCGGCGCGCGCCGTCGTCGACCAGCTCCTCCGCGTCGTCACGAAAGGGGAGTACGACGACCTCCTCATCCCCTGCATCATGTCGCTGGGGTGCCTGTCGAGAACCTTCCGGGCGACGGAGACCCGGATCATCGGCCCGCTGGTGAACCTCCTCGACGAGCGGGAGTCCGACGTCTCCAAGGAGGCCGCCGTGGCGCTGACCAAGTTCGCCTGCACGGAGAACTACCTACACGTGGACCATTCCAAGGCCATCATCAACGCCGGCGGCGCCAAGCACCTGGTCCAGCTGGTCTACTTCGGCGAGCAGGTGGTACAGGTGGCGGCGCTCCTGCTCGTGTGCTACATCGCGCAGAACGTCCCGGACAGCGAGGACCTCGCGCAGGCGGAGATCCTCACCGTGCTGGAGTGGGCATCCAAGCAGGCGTACATGGTGCAGGACCCGTTGATCGACAACTTGTTACCGGAGGCCAAGATCAGGATGGAGCTATACCAATCCAGAGGAGCAAAAGGTTACCACTGAGGACCAATCCATCTATCCATCCATCCACCCACCCGCTGCAGATCAGAGATGCTGTTGGCACGGCATGCATGTACGTAGGAAGAACACAGCGAGCTGACTCCTCCTCCTTCACATCTGCCTAGCAATGTGTGTATATACACTTCAGGTGCTTAATTCATTTTGCCTATACTTTCCTTGACCCCTTTGATCCCAACATACATAGGTCAATGGTTTGTAGCAATCTGTGTGATTATCATTTCAGGTGACACTCTTGCCAATTGGGTTGGGGACTAGGGCATTGACACGTACTGGAGGCCATTGATTGCGTTCGTGACAGACATGAGAAGGTTTTGTAGGATATGATGTTGATTCGTCGTTATTAACTTGTACCTTTCCTGTTGTTGGTGGTATAGTTTTTTTCTTTCCTTTTTAGTTTAGCATGATGTACTCATTTCATCCTCATGGTCGATGTACATTACAGTACTCATTTACTGAGAAGGGGATTCTCAACTTTAAATCTTGTTTCCCTCGCAATTATGTATGGTAAATGGTTAATTTGTTCGGTGTATAGCTATGGGGCTGGCTAACAAATCCACCAAACTCTTGTGGACAGTGACTGGATCTTCATTGTTATCTTTCATGATTTGTTAGCTAGCTTAACATCTCCTTTTAGTGAGAATAAAGTTAAAGAAGCGATTTTTCTCGCGATGTTACAAGACCCACTCCAATTGCCTACATGGCTGGAACAAATATCCTCAAGGGGGTTGTTGTCATGCATGATACCATTCACTAGGGGGCAGACTTTGTGTATGAAGCAATTCGCTAGGAAATGGTCTGCGTAGTTTGTTGAGGGAGGAAGTGTGGGGATTGAAGTTAATAATTGACCTAGGAATGGATAAATTCTACTAGGGGTATCCTACTTATTGATAGATGCATATCATGTACCCCGTTCTTAAGTACTTGGTCTGGTCCAACTTGTATGCAAGAACATGTGTGGGGAGGTGTGTATTAGATGGAGTA
Organism: Lolium rigidum; assembly: GCF_022539505.1. NCBI lineage: Eukaryota > Viridiplantae > Streptophyta > Magnoliopsida > Poales > Poaceae > Lolium > Lolium rigidum. Next base: position 116,999,409 of record NC_061508.1, on the reverse strand, counting down.
GCATGGTGGTAGTAATTGAATAATAACAACAAATTCAAGGTCTACTATGGTATTTACCTTTATATTGTTGCCTCACTAGGCATAAAGTGAATACATGTGCTATAATTATCATGTGACAGTGTGATAATCTAGTTTGTTCAAGGTAGCATATTTGAGATTCAACGTTATGTCAAATTACTTAAGGCTATACTCTGTTGATTTTTAATTCAAGATTACTTGGAGTTTTCTCTTTCTTGAGGAGTATAAGAGAGATGTGTTGCATCATCTCTATGTTAATATAATGTCCATATGAATGCTTATCAAACAAATGTTGAAGTTTTACCAATATTATGTCATTGATGAATTGTGTGTGTCCACTAAAACATAAAAAGAGAGTAGACAAATGAACCCATGAATCCTGGTCCATTTTAAATCATTAGAAACACCTTTCCAACACCACTACCACACATTTACTGCTACTATTTAATCCTAAAATACCAATAAATACTTTCTCCACATACCCACACACAAAACCCAAATACCATTAGCCTTTTATTGCTTTTATTTAGTTTGCTTAGGTTGTTTACTTTACTATATTTTACTTTAATTTATCTTTGTATTTCCTATTAGTAATACGAAACCTTGCGCTTGACAACCACACAGTGAGTTGGGGATACAAGGAAGGAACTTTATTTTGCATGTTGCTAGAAGAGGAGATGAAGAATTGAACTTCTAGGCCAAGTCCCCGAGAGTTCGATATAAACCCTCGAGTCATCCTTGTGGAGAAAAGATGCTTGCTACGACACTCTACACTTGGAGGTCATATATATAATGGTTTTTTGTGTTTCTACGACGCTCTCCTCTAGAGAACCCTCGGGGCTCATATATATAGTGGTTTTTAAGTTAAAATACGTCGGTTCGCAAAAGAATCAACAAAAGACAAGCGAATTGGACGATCGATGACTGAAAGAGGGGGTGGCGCGCCCTAGCAAGGTGAGCGCGCCACCTGGCCTCTTTTGGCCATCAGGCCTCTCCAGGTGTGCTCCAAAAGCCCATCTCGCTTCTTCTGGTTAAAAATGACATCCCCGAAATTCTAGCTCAATTTGACTCCGTATTGGTCTCTGAAAGTGAAAAAAATACACAAAACATGAAATTTCTATTCTGCAGAGTTATAAACCAAATAAAGGGGATCATTGGTAAATCTCCATAAATCAATGTAAAACATGGTATTATCATCATATATGTTGCAAATATGCAGCAATTCATGCTAATAAATGACAAAATTCATGTATGCATTTTACATGCAACACTCGGGTGGCTTAGGCCAGGTGGTATGATCAGCCTTCCATATTTTGATGACACCATCTTATTTGTTCAAGAAGATATTAAGATGGCTAAAAATTTAAAGTGGTTGCTTACTTGTTTTGAGAAAATGTCCAAAATGCGCATTAATTATCATAAAGGTGATCTGCTTTCTATTAACATTGACCAGGAAGAAGCCAAATTATTGCACAAAACTTTGGTTGTAAATTGAGTGATTTTACATTTATCTACCTAAGAGTTCCCCTCTATTTCTCTAAGCTTAGAAAAGAGGATTTACAATTTATCATTGATAAAATTATCAAACGCATCTCTGACTGGAAAGGGAAGCTCCCATCATATAAGGCAAGATTGATCTTGCTGTGAGCATGTATTGCATATTCCCACATATCTTCTTTCTTTCTTGAAATTTCCTAAAGTGGGCCATCAAGATAATTAACTCCCAAATGGCCCATTTTTCCTGGAACAATATTGGGGATTCCTATTAATATCACTTAGCTAATTGGGACTTTATTAGTCAGAAAAAGTAATTTGGTGGCTTGGGTATCCACAACCTTCGAGATTTCAATCTACGTCTTCTAGCTTCTTGGATTAAGATATAGCATCTTGATAATAATAAAATCTAGAAATTGATAGTTGACTATAAGTATAATCTGTCTCCCAACATCTTTCGGGCCAACCCGTCCCATTGTTCTCCATTTTGGAAACGTAAGGTGGGCGGAAGTTGCGGCTAAGGTTGGGTTTAAATGGTAAGTGGGAAACGGTAAGAGGATCCTCTTTTGTAAATATATTTGGTTAGGAAATTTCTCCCGTACTATCTTGTTTTGGGATCTTTACATTATCGTTAATGAGCAACATTGCACTCTTGCTAACGCTTTTGGGACGGGATTAATTTGAAGTTTACCTTTCGTAGAACTGTTAGCACTGCTTTGTTTTCTAGATGGCTTGAACTGGTTGCCTTGGTTCAGACCATCTCTTTTTCTGATGATGATGATGCTCGCATTTGTTTTTTTAATCCTTCTGGTGTCTATTCTGTTAAGTACTTTTATGGGATTGTTAACAATAGTGGTATCATTCCTATTCATACCCAGGTGTCTGGAAGCTACATCTACCTCCGAGAATCCAAATTTTCTTGTGGTTGCTCTCAAACAATAAGCTCCTAACTAGAGATACCTCTAGTAAACATAGACATGTAGATGATTCGACTTGTTTATTTTGCAGTGAACAAGAGTCTATTCATCACTTGTTTTCGACTGTGTTGTTGCTCGTTTTTTTTGGGAAGATATCTCTTCCTGCTTTAACAAGAACCTTGGCATTGATTTTGAATCGGCGGCTAGGTAGTGGATTAGTGAAAATATGAACTCTGTTTTGAATATTTTCTCCTATGCTACCATGTGGATTATTTGGACAGTTCGTAATGAAATGTGTTTTCAGGGTTTAAGATGGCCATGTGTAAAACTGATGCTAAAATGACTCTCCTCAAACATCAGAAGCTAGAGGCCGATGTGCAAGAATTGCCATTCGAGCCTGTTGGACAATAACCTGATGCAGTTGGACCATCGACGTGGGGAGCTGTTGCGGATTGCCTAGACTTGAACACACTGTGAGAAGTTGATTGATAATGCTTGTTTAGTCAGGATGTAGCTTCTCTCATAGTCTTCTTCTCTGGTTTCTTTTTTTTTCCTTCCCATCGCTTTCATGCGTCCAAAATGTTGAGCTGGCCTGAATTCTGGTTGCATTTTAATGGAACGGGGGGCCTGGCCCCTATATTTTGATAAAAAAAATCAAAAATAGTAGTTTAAACTCCCATATAAACACATATTCAAATTGTCTTAGGGTCTGTTTGGGTTGTAGAGTTTTTTTTTTGTTGTTGCAAAACGTATGGGTTGTAGATTTAATCACATACAAAGATCATACTCCTACTAGACTGCAAATTCGAGCATTCCAATTTATCACCATGATTAAACAATATTTCCCTTTTTCTGTCTTTGGAATGTTTGTCCATTTACACTAGATGAAGTTTAGTAGCGAAAAGACGAAACTACCCTGACCCAAATCCATCGAAACGTCTGGTTCGGCTGGCAAGGACGCAGAATCACAAAGTGAACAAAAAACAGAACGCAGCAGTCCAGCAGTCCAACCCGAGCCGCTCTTCCTTCCTAGTACTCGTCCGGCCGGCGGCTGCTACGGCGAACTGCGCGCAGCAGCGGCGGCGGATCTCCGAATCGGCGCAGCATCCATTGAGGTGAGCTCAGGCCTTCCCGATCTCCATTGCAAGCTCTAGTTGCTGCTTCCATCCCACATTTTGTTTCTGGATGTCCTCCTTCCTTCCATTGCAAGCCCTCATAGGAACCCTACCTAGCCCGGTGAATGGATCTGGGCTGATGGTTGTGTCTCAGCAGCACACGCGGTGGATCCTGTCTCTCGTGCTTCCGTTGGGTGAGTCTCTCCACTCCAGCTTGTGGTATTTAGGGGGAAAATACATGGTTAACTCCAATAAGATGGATGCATCTTTTATCAATGTGCAGATTAAAGAAAGGAGAATTTAATCCATTAGCTTCCAGGCACAAGTTGCCTTGGGCATTCAATCGATTAGCACATCCTCCGAGCTTCCGCTCTATCCACATTCAGATGAGCCGCCACATTTCGCCGCTGGATGACGAAAACCTCCTCCAGGAGATCCTCCTCCGCCTCCCTCCGAAACCGTCCTCGCTCCCCCGTGCATCCCTCGTCTGCAAGCGCTGGCGCTGCATCCTCTCCGACCCCTGATTCATCCGCCGGTTCTGCAAACACCACCGGAAACCACCGCTCCTCGGCTTCTTTGACAAAGAATGCGACAAAGCTCCCGTCTTCACTCCCATGCTGGACCGGCCCGACCGCATCCCGGTTGCGAACTTCGCCCTACCGGAGAACCTCGCTGGTTGGACTCCGTGGACCACCCTCAACGTCCACCTCCTCATGTCCTTCCACGGCTGCCGCGACGGCATTGCACTCTTCCTCGACCGCAAGCACCGCAAGGCCGTCTTGTGGGACCCCCTCACCGGATTACAGTGTAGCGTGGCTTTTCCACCGGGATTAGAGCATCCCCACTCGTTGGCGCTCCCCACGCCCAAATCCGGCGATATTTTCATCCGGATTGGAGGAAGATTTGGCGTGGGGAGCGCCGAAGTTCCAGCCGTCCCCCCGGCAGGAAACCCCCAACCTCGACCATTTGACATATTTCAAACAAATTTAACATTACATTTAACAAGTTCGGCGACCAACAGTACGAAAATTGCTGAAACAAATTCGGCGAAAATAATTGTACAATGTTTAACAAGTGCTGAAACAAATGAAGCACACAATTTCACAATTTTTCAAACAAATTAGACAGACTAGTTGGCGTCGGCGTTGGCGTTGCCTCGGAGCCTCCATATGTGCTCCACTAGATCATCTTGCGGCGAGCTGATGCATTGTAGAGTCTCGAATCTCCTGACGCATAGCAATGAAGGCGGCCCATGATGGAGGCACCGGTGATTAGGCCGTGCAAGAGGACCTCTCTCTCATATGGTGCTTCTTGCTCAGCCGGAGGAACCGGATGCTTTCGCTCATTTTCAATAATCATATTGTGTAGGCACACACAGCAGTTTATCACCTCCCACATCCGATCTTTGGACCAAGTCGAGCGGGGAACCGGACGACAGACAAATCTCTCGCTGGAGGACACCAAATGCACGCTCGACGTCTTTTCGGCAAGCTTCTTGTTTCTTGACAAACTCGCGAAGTTTGGGGGTGCTAGGATTCGAGATAGTCTTCACAAATGTTGCCCACTTTGGATAGATACCGTCTGCAAGGTAGTATCCTTTGTTGTAGTGCCGACCATTGATCACATAGTCCACCGGGGGAGCATGACCCTCAACAAGCTTGGAAAAGACCGCGGAGCAGTTTAGGACGTTGCTGTCACTGTTAGATCCAGGCATACCAAAAAAGAGTGCCAAATCCAGAGATCATGGGTAGCCACTGCTTCAAGTATCACAGGTGCAACCTTTTTTGTGACCCTTGTACATTCCCCGCCACGCAAACGGACAGCTTCTTCCATTGCCAATGCATGCGATCAATGCTTCCAAGCATCCCTGGAAAACCTCTAGCTTCATTTGTTGCAAGGATCCTCTCAGTGTCTTCGACAGTGGATGATCTCAAGCAATAGTCCCCGAACACTGCTATGACGGCCCTGCAGAACCGGTAGAAACAATCAAGGGCGGTGGACTCCGCCATCCGAAGATAGTCATCTGCAGTATCACCGGGAGCTCCATACGCCAAGCATCCTCATAGCCACTGTGCACTTCGCGAGTGACGAAAATCCAACCAAACCAGTGCAATCCGCCTTGCATCTGAAGTAGGGATCAAAGTGGCGGATGGCATACACAATTTGCAGAAATAACTTTCTGCTCATCCTAAAACGACGCCGGAAAACACTCTCACCGTGCAATGGATTGTCGGCGAAGTAGTCGGCGTACAACATGCAGTAGCCCTCCATTCGCTGTCTCGGCTTGCACTTCCGGCGACACGGTGCCGACCCACCACGTCGACCAGTTGCCAGTCCGGCGTACATGCTTGCCAAGCAACCGAGGATCATCATGTGCTCCTCGTCTTGGGCGGCTGCTGCCATCTCTTCTTGCATAAGCTCGACGAACATCTGCTCCTCCTCTTCGTCCGAGTCCATGGCCGGCGAGGCAAATGGACGAACACCTGACGGGCGTGGTCGAGGCAACCCGAGCCGCGAGCGGCGAGGAGCAAGCAGGCCGGCGGAAGAGCAAGCAGGCCGGCGGAATATAGGCAGGTGGGGAAGGAGGGGCGGCGGAATCTAGGCAACAAGCCGGCGGGGTGGTGCCGGCGGCGAGAGAGATACGAGGGGTGGGGGAGATTTTGAGCGACGTGGCGGTGGGGTTCGTGCGTCGAGTCACCGACAGATCGGGCCCTTCCCGCTTTTCACTCGTCCGGAGTCCCCGAGCGCTCCCCGGGGGGCCGGGGGTGGCGTGGGCTCGCCGGATGGATGAAGGGCCAAATCCGGACGAAAACGAGGAACCGGGGGCGCGACTGGGCCGATTTACGCCGTCCGGATGTAAAAAACGCTCACCGGGGGCTGTTCGGGGGGACGAGTGGAGATGCTCTTAGGCAATCACCAAGATAACTACACCTGGAGTGCTGCGGTGTTGTGCCCTGCCGGTGACGAGCAGCACCTGCACGATGATCGCCACTTGATCCCATTCAGACTGGTATTCGTATGCCATGATGCTTTTTTTTTTTTGAATTACGTATGCCATGATGCTAAACACACAAAGGCATTCGTTTGCATCTATGAATCCATGTCTGGCGTATGGGGAGATAATATCTCCACAGCCACTACAAATGTGATTTCTTGGAGAAGGCCAAGCATATTGGTTGGGAATGCACTTTGCTGGTTGCTTGCTGGAGGTGACATCCTTGAGTTTGATTTTGAAAGGCTGGTCCTTGCTGTGATTCTGAAGCCGTCAGAAGCCCACATTACTGATTTGGACGTCGACTGGTCCTTTCAGATCTTACGAGGAGAGGATAATGGCCTCGGCCTCGCCATTTTGTCAGAGTCAACACAGAGCATCCAGTTATGGGCGAGGAGGTCCAACTATGATGGTGTTATTTCATGGGAGCTACGGAAAACCGTTCAACATGATGAGCTCTTTTCACAATCTGCATGCTTGGAAGAACTGTTCCTGATGCCAGGGTATGATGAGGACACAAATGTGATTTTTCTGTCTTCAGATTCTCGTGACTACATCCTCCAGCTTGAGTCCATGCAGTTCAAGTATATTGGTAGAAGAGAATACAGGACTTCCAGAATAGATTATCCCTATACAAATTTCTGTACTGCAGGTAATACCGTAATACCTCATCTCTTGCATTGAACACGTAGGAAATTGAACGACATCTTTTGATGAGATTCATTCCCATTACTTCTGGTCCATATTTGTTATAATAATGTCGGGTTCCTTAAAGGTTGAATAGATATTTACAAGTAATTCTAATTGAGTACATTTTCTTTGAACAACGAAATTGCCATAATATGTCCCTCATTACTTGTTAAATGATTAATATCGTTTTCCTTTGGACTTGACAATTTTTAGCTTTGTTTACATATTTTCATCCCTGTCATGAAGTATAGTTTTATCCTCAGGTTAATTGTACATCGCATATGTACAAGCTTTTGCACATATGCCTTCCTAACGATTTGACTTTTCCATAAATTTTTGACTTTTGCTTGTAGGTAGGTGGATTGCTGGTGGAGATGGAGCTGAAAATGTGAACACATGAGATCTTCTAATCTGCTATTTTTGTTGAACAGGTACTGTAAATTTATCTTCTTGCTTGATTACTTAATCAATAAGATGATGCATGATCCCTTGTTTGAGGTCTATATGTATGCCATGAGCTTGATTGATTTCTTAATTGGCTAGTTCATGAATTTTGAAAAACCATATTTATGAGTTAGGTATCATACTTCTCCGTTTTGTTACATGGGCCTTTGATATGCATATGGTACAAAAAAAAAATCTTGAATGATGTGAGAATCTAGGAAGTTCAGCATTTGCCTGTGAAGGAGGAATTGAGCCACTGATCTTTTAGTTTGTACCGGTGATATGTAATTATGTAGCCCAAAACTCACAACATGGCAACAATAGATGTTAAACGTGTGTAAAACACTACAAACTATTGTTCTTCTATTGCCAGGATGATTTTAGTTTTGTCTAATAATACGGGATGATTCATCGTTTATTTTTTCTTATCATTATCTCCATAATTATCAGTTGATGTATATTGTTGCGAGATATACTTCGTTGTTTTTCGGTGAATGACTGGTACAAATTGGTTTTGACTGTTGTCATCGATTGTTCTGCAGGCTACCTAAGTTATATTCTGTTTTGGTGAGATGCAGAAATGGCTCTTTGTTGCAGTTCTGTTCTTCCGCTTTCATATGATGTGGCTACTGACGTGGTGTCGATGCTGACAGCCTGACATTGTCCTGATATGTAGCTTTTTGTTGGCCCTTGCAATGTGTATGCCATGGCCTATGAAATGGACTTGCAGGATTTAATAGTGTAACTCGCTCACTTATCTGTATTAGTATATTAGTACTACCTAATATCTGTAGACATGAGTCCACTTGTATGCCTAAATACTGACTCGTGTTGTTGCTTCGGGGGATGCTTGGATCTATCAGTTAACTAGTACCTTGTTGTTCATCTGGTTGGCACATCTGTGTCAAGCAGAGCTGAACAGGTAATCTCAACAACTTGGTCATCCGCTGCATCCTATGGTCTTTGCTCATTTTTTCTATGCGTCTTCTTGGTATCTTTGCTTGTTTTTTCTATGCCTCTTCTTGCCTTCTTGGTATCCAATTGCGTGTTTCAAGTTTGTACAGTATATCTGTTGCCGACATATTAGTATCTGGATCAAGTTCTGAATTTTAATGTTGTTGTACTATTGCTGCTGCAAAACCATGTTTCATGTGAGAACTCTTTTTTCCGGGAGTTCGCATATTTGCTCTGCATCAGCAGCATCAAAATAGCCTAGCTCATCGGAGACTCAACTTGCCAGCCGAATGACTTCGTATTATTCATTAATTTGTTTGTCTTCCTTATAGTGGAATATATTTCTTTTCGGATGTGCCACCCACATCAGTTACCAGGATTTCTGCCCGTGTCAATATTCTTGTTTTGTACAGTACTAGTGCGTACTGTTGAGAATGCCCTACGATCGTTAAAGATTATACGGAGGAAATATTTTACTCGTGGGAGTTAGACTAGATTACAGAGGTAGCTTTGGATCAAGATTCAAGGCTTAGTCAAAAGCGACGTTTAACCACGATGAAAGCTGAAGCAGCTGATAGTGGGAGATGACACTAGACAGCAAGCTCCAACTCTTCGTGACCTCTCTCTTTCTCGTCTACCCTTTTGCTTTTCGTAATGAAGGGAAAATGGGTTGAAAGAAGAAAAGGCACTATTGTACTTCCTGCAGGTGCCTCCTTATTTGATCTGGTATGTTTATTGTACTCGATGTACTCTAATTACAGCTTTTTTTGTGTGGCGAAGGTACCCTAATTGCAGCTACTAAGGGGGTGTTTGGTGTGGCTTTTTTTGGCTTTTGGCTTTGGCAAAAGCCACCAAAAGCACCTAAATAGGTGCTTTTTTTGGCTTTTGGATTTTGGAAGCCAAAAACAAAGATCCTATTCTTTTGGCTTCCAAAATCCAAAAGCCAAAAAAAGCACCTATTTAGGTGCTTTTGGTGGCTTTTGCCAAAGCCAAAAGCCAAAAAAGCCACACCAAACACCCCCTAAGACCATGTACTATGTGTATTCGGTTCAAAGGAAAACATGGCAGGGTTAGGAACCGGCTTTGATTCGCTGCTATGTGTGAATCTCTTTGCTCTCACATACATGCATGCAAATTGATGAATCTCTCTTTTCTTTTTACTCTATGCCATGTGGGTCCATTTACCCTATCTCATGCATGCATGCATACTTGGCAAACAAAGAAGCGAACCAACAATAGGAACCGCTTTTTTGTGTCAGGCCATTGATCCGGTTCCTTGCTATGTATGGAATCGATTCAATAGGAGGAGAGAGAATGTTAGGAACCGCTTTTTTCACACATAGTACATGGTCTAAGAGTACTAGACTGGTATAGCTCAGGCTATTTGAAGGTATTTATGTGCGAGTGCTTTTAATATTCGCTCCCTTGAGGGCTTGAATCCGGTCGGCCTAAATCACAACAGAGTGAGTATATACCGAGCTCTTCGGACAGAGATTTTGGCTACTGAACACTAGCAATCCTGCTATTAAAAAAATCACATTTATGTGTTTTAAAAAAAGTTAGAAAAAAAATCATGGTGTAGTCAATGAATTGTCTCATAAACGTGCAAAATTTTAGTTTCAAATACAAAATATTCTGGGCTACACAAAAATAACAAACGTATGGATCTGGGTATGCATATTTCAAATCTTCAAATTTCATATTAAAATTTTATAAGCTTGTAGGTTACGTCATTTACTATGTCCAGATTTATGTTTAATTTTTTTTGAAACAAATGTATATGGTTTTTGATTTTTTTTAAACAGCAGGTGGTGCCCAGGCAGGAGCCAAAGACACTTTTCGAAGCTCTTCTTAAAAAAAGTATATACCGAGCTAGGGCTCAATTCTCTGTGTGAGTGCTTACGGAAGCAAGATATTGCCATACCATTAAGCATCATAGAAACAGCGTATCTCACAACATTAAGCATCAAAGTAGGCTATTTACCATGGTGGCTATAAGTGAAATAGCATGAGGTATATGGTCGACAACTGGTTATATTATTGTTCTTGCTTTAACCATTTATCATACATTAACTAATTATTTTTAACAGAGGGCAAAAGCATTGCCCTATTCCATTAATTAAGATATAAGTTTACAAGAAAATAAAAGTGCGAATACAACCCATGTCTACTCTCGCGACATCAAAAAGCTCATGCATTTACAACCCGCAAGGAACCACAGATTGGGTTCATGCTTAATTCTATGAAAGATCACCGATGGTGGGGCTTGCTTGTTTTTGAAAATCCGGGTGTTTCTCTCGTTCCAAACATCCCACGAAGTAAGAAGGGTGAGACAGGCCAAACCCCTATGCTTCGTCATCGTGCCCCACCAAGAATGAATATGTTGGATATACCAAGAGTTAAGGTCAAGGAGATGTAGGCCAAGCCAATTCTTGATGGGCCCCAAAAGCCGAATGGTATACAGAAAATTAACAAAAAGAGATGATCAACCGACTCCATGACCCTATTGCAACGAGGGCAATACCCACAATTTGGCCACCCCCGCTTTTCCAAGCAGTCATTTGTCCATAGCCTATTTTGGAGCATGAGATAAGCGAAGAACTTGATTTTGGGAGGGGCTCAAATCCTCCAAACCCAGGAGCTACCGGGAGCCGAATTCGCTCCAAAAAATTGAGCCTTGTAAGCGTATCTGAAGGAATAAACACCGCTATCGGTTAGGTTCCAAGTGATCTCGTCCATGATGTCCTCGCGAAGGGTGATGAATCTAAGCTTGACCCATAGGGAGATGTATTGACGTGCGTTGCTCCAAAGAGAAGACCGCGTCCATGTTGATTTCTAAAATCCAAGCATTATTGTGCAAACCTCTTTTGACGTTCCACCGCTTCCCAAAAATGAGTCTTAATCCTACTGCCCAAGGTGATAGTCGTGGCGGCGTAGAAGAGGTCCATGCCCGTGTCGTTGCAAGGGTTGCCCAAACCCACCCAATTTTTTCTGGGATCCTTCCATTCTTGTCAAGGCCAACGAGTCGTAGAGCACGGGCAAAAAAGACGGTATGTGAACTTACTTTTATCTACCATGTTCTCTTTTACTAAGTCAACACACCATATGTGCCATGCATTCAAATGTTAGTTTGAACCAAACGAAAAGACAGATGTGCTTGAAATTACTTCACTTTTACTAAATCAACGCGCCATGCAGACTTATTTTTAACCATGTTCTTCTATTTTTAATCTACCATGCTCTCTTCTTAGTTATGTTTGTTCTCGAACCCTAGGTGTGCCATGGCACCATGGTTTGTACCATTTGCTCCATTAAATCTAGTCCACATTGAGAAACATGAAGTGCGAGTATGCTTGCCCCATCTCAGAGCGCTCCACGCATGCCGCGTCGCTCGATTTGTTTGGCCGAAGGATTGGCTCCCGATTTGTTCGTGTGGCGCTCGGTGGAGCTGACCAATACCGAGGTTACTCTGACCATCCCTCTGTGGAGCCGATTATACTCTGGGCTTGCATGTCTGTGTCGTTTTTGTAGGGATTCGTAGCATAGAAAACAAAAATTTTCCTACCGCAAGAACGAAAACACAAGCCAAGATCTAATCTAGTAGATGGTAGCAACGAGAAGATCATGAGACTAACCCTCGAAGATTTCCAAAGCTTAACGAGATTAGATCTCGGGGTGGATGTAGACGATCACTTGCCGCTTGCAAAAGCGCGTAGAAGATCTTGATCTCGACGGTGCCACAATCGGGCAGCACCTCCGTACTCGGTCACACGTTCGGTGTTGATGACGACGTCCTCCTCCCCGTTCCAGCGGGCAGCGGATGTAGTAGATCCTCCTCGGAATCCCGCCAGCACGACGGCGTGGTGATGGTGGTGGTGGAGATCTCCGGCAGGGCTTCGCCGTAAGCGCTGTGGGAGAAGATGGAGGAGGAGAGAGACTAGGGTTTGGGCGCAGGGTGGTGCTGCGACTTGGGGAGCTAGGGCTGCGACTTGAGGTGCCCTTGGGGTGCCCCTTGGCCTCTTTAAATAGGTGGCCAAGCCCCTTGGGTCGTCCAAAAACCTGCCTCCAAGTTTGACTGAGTTCCGATAGGTTTCCGGTTCCGAAAACCTAGTCCTACTCGGACTCTTTTGCCAATTCCGAAATTGCATTAAGGAAAGACTCCTTTTCCCTTAAGACAACGTGGTTGCACCTATTATGGAACCCTCCGGACTTCCTTAGACATCTCGGGTCGTCCCGGACACTTCCGGAACCTTCCATAATATTCCGGACTATTCCGGTCCTTCTAGAACCTTCTAGAAGCTCCGGTCAAAACACCGGACTTTTTCCGAACCCCGGAAAATGACTTCCCATATATGAATCTTATTCTCCGGACCATTCCGAACCTCCTCGTGATGTCTTGGATCCCATCCGAGACTCCGAACAACATTCGAGCTCCATTCCATATTCCATATCTACTTAAAACGACATCAAACCTTAAGTGTGTCACCCTACGGTTCGCGAACTATGCAGACATGGTTGAGACTTCTCTCCGACCAATAACCAATAGCGGGATCTGGAGATCCATAATGGCTCCCACATATTCAACGATAACTTAGTGATCGATTGAACCATTTACATACGATACCGATTCCCTTTGTCACGCGATATTTTACTTGTCCGAGGTTTGATCATCGGTATCTCTATACCTCGTTCAACCTCGTCTCATGACAAGTACTCTTTACTCGTACCGTGGTATGTGGTCTCTTATGAACCATTCATATGCTTGCAAGCTAATTAGACGACATTTCACCGAGAGGGCCCAGAGTATATCTATCCGTCATCGGGATGGACAAATCCCACTATTGATCCATATGCCTCAACTCATACTTTCCGGATACCTAATCCCACCTTTATAACCACCCATTTACGCAGTGGTGTTTGATGTAATCAAAGTACCCTTCCGGCATAAGTGATTTACATGATCTCATGGTCGAAAGGACTTGGTAACTATGTATCGAAAGCTTATAGCAAATGAACTTAATGACGTGATCTCATGCTATGCTTAATTGGGTGTGTCCATTACATCATTCACATAATGATATAACCTTGTCATTAATAACATCCAATGTTCATGATCACGAAACCATGATCATCTATTAATCAACAAGCTAGTTATACAAGAGGCTTACTAGGGACTCCTTGTTGTTTACATAACACACATGTATCAATGTTTCGGTTAATACAATTATAGCATGGTATGTAAACATTTATCATAAACACAAAGATATATTATAATAACCATTTTATTATTGCCTCTTGGGCATATCTCCAACGAGTCTCCCACTTGCACTAGAGTCAATAATCTAGTTTACATTTGTAAAGATATAACACCTTGGCCTTCTGGTGTTTTATCATGTTCTGCTCACGGGAGAGGTTTTAGTCAACGGATCTGACACGCTCAGAAACGGTATTTTGCAATTCATTTGCGTCTCAACGCATCACTCATTTTCCAAATGAGTCGGCATATATGCTTAGTCCTCTGGTGGAACCTTAATTCCGCGGTCTGAAATATGTCACTAATATTGTCACATACAATATAGCTTCAAAGTTCTGACACTATCGGAACTACACCAAGTTCTCAAAGAACTTTTTGACTTAACATCTTTAGTCATTGTCAAAAAAATGACATATTCTACCTTCGTTTGTAGAATCCGTCACAACATTTAGAACTCTTCTAAATCTAGCATTGTGCTACCTATTAAACAACACTTAGCCTAATTTATATTTGAAATTAATTCTTATATGTGACCAAACTAATATCGGTGCAACACCTTACAGCGATTTGTTTGTCATTACTCCATATAAAATTATATATATATCCTTGGTTCTTCTGAAGCACACAGGGATATTCTTACTGTTTGTCCAATGATCATCACATGAATCATTCTGGTATATGCTCCTAACCTTTTAGAGCACAGGACATCTGATTTTGTACATATTATTTGTGATCCAAAATCACTCATGTGTTTTTACTCATCAAGTGTCAAATACACTCAAGTCTTGTTAAACCTTTGTATGCAAAGAACACGTTCTTAATATTTCTATATTGAACTACTTCAATATCCATTCTATGTACTTTGACTTAAACTTATTATGTGTTTTAATCTATCTTCATAGATCTTGACACTAAATATGTTTTAGTCCATATCCTTTCATTGAAGTTAATTCTCAATGAAACCTTTTTAATCAATTATATAATTACACTATTTATAATCAACGATATGTCGGCTACATAAAGTATTACAAATATGTCTCAGCGCTCCCACTTAATTTCTTGCAAATGCAAGTACCTTCATCGTCTCTGATGAAATCAAAACTCTTTGACTATTTCATCCGGTGAAGATTCCAACTCCGTGATACTCACTTCATCCAATTGAAGTTCGTATACCTATCTAGTATTCTACGGACTAGCAAAACCCTTGGTTGCATCTTGTATACACCTTTAATACACACTTCTGTTAAGTATTATATTTTGCCATCCTACTAGCACATCTCATAAAAGAAATATGTAGCGATTACTAGAATAATCTACATGGACTATAAGCATTGCTACGGAAGATCTAATCTTATCGTAGTCAACTCTTTGAACTTTGTCGTAAACAACTTTTCGACAAGTTGAGCTTCTTCAAGGATATTTCATCCAAGTCCATCAATTTTATAGATTCATTTACTTTCAAAAAGTATTCATCTATCTTGGATTTCACGGCGTATAGCCATTTTAACGGAGTCAGGGCCCATCATAACTTCTTTGTTTGTAGTTGGTTTATTTATTGATCAAAATCAATCCTTTGTTCACAAATCATTTATTTGATCACAAAGTAAACCATGCCTACAATTTTCAATATGTACTTTGATCTCCATGACTAAAACACTTTGTAGTCATGGGAGCCATGATCGTCGTGGCCGCTTCCGGAACCATTTCCGACGCTGCGCTACTCTCATCATTATGCTCAGGTTCATAAACCTTATCAAGTTCTATTGTCCTCCCACTCAAATATTTCGCTAGAAAAACAATTTCTTGGAAATAAGTAAGAAACATCGAAAAACATTTTTGTCTTTGTCTCCATAGTGGAAAGAATTCCCAATTAATCTCTGGGATAACCAACAAAGACATTCATCCGATTTTGGTTGTAAACTCATTTACTTATGCTATGCATACCAAAATTTAAGAAAAGACTATTAGGGTTCATACCCATGCCATAACTTGTATGGTGTCATTTCAACGGATCATGATGATGCTCTATTTAGTGTAAAAGCGGTAGTCTCTAAAGCATAATCCACACAAAAAATATAATGGCGTCAAAATATATTTTCTCATCATTAATCCAACAAGGTTTGGATACATCTCTCGGATACTCCATCATCATTATGATACTCCAAGAAATGTGAGTTGTAGAACAATTTCATAACTCTCTTAGATGTTCGCTAAAACTCGTAATTCAAATATTTCCACCATTATCCAATCATAGATATTTGAATTCTCTATTACGATGATTTCCACTTCATGCTGAACTTTATTTGAATCCTTTCAAATGTTTCAAACTTCTTCCTTATCGAATATATCCACAAATATATACTCAATTCATTGTTGGAAGTTTTCACGAAGTAGAAGAATCTCCCGCACACAACTATGCCCAGTGAACCACATACATCATCATGTATGTTTCCACTAAGTTAGTTGCCCGTTCAACTCTTGGCCTATGAACGGTATTTAAGTCATTCTCTTTAGAAGAGATTTGCAAGCGCCAAATGATTCAAAAATCATGTGACTCCAAAAATCCATCTGCATGGAGTTTGTTCATGCGTTCCTTTCTAACATGACCTAAATGGCGGTTCCACAAATAAGTGGAATTCAGATCATTTGCCTTATGGCATTTTAGCGTCAGTGTTATGTATGTGTTTTTCACCATTAAGATTTATAATAACTTATCCATCGTACATGGAGTAATGTCATAATTTGAACAACTCATTGTTTTCATTTGACTAGAGCAAAATAACAATTATTAAGTTCTTTATTATAAATTCTAAGGGCTAGGTATAATGCCAACGACAAACATAATAACACTTTATTATGTTCTAGACGTGCATTATTACCATATTCCTTATCAGTCACTTAGGCCATTGTATTCTTGTATTGCGTTGTATTGTATGACATCTCATACCAACCAATCTAGTACAAATACCCAAGAATTTCATTGTGTGACAAAACAAGGAATACATCCATAACATGTATATCATGTATATACACCTGAGCTAGACTTTCTAGTCTTTTCTTTTCTTTCTGCCAAAATATCTTTTATAGTTTCTCTTTTAGCTTTCCTCATTATTCTGAAAAACACTTCAACATCATAGACTTCTAGATTTGTTGGTCAAATACCAATAACCTTGAGGTTCTTACTTTGAAGTTGATCATCATATGACAAGTGTTCCTGATTTCACTATTAGTAACTTTGTAATATGATGAACAATTTCACTCATAATTTTATCATATCATGATGACTTTCCGAGACCATGTATGTACATACTAGGCTCGTAAAGTTTAACCTTAGTATTCGCATGTGCAAATCGGCTTGCACCCATTTTATGCACTCGTGGAATCTATGACACCCGATCATCACGAGATGCTTCGAAACGACGAGTCTTAGCAACGGTGCATACTAAGGACGATCACTTCATGGATATGCGAATATTGTTAGTGCCCCAATAGTTGGAGGATTGGGACGCCTGGCGTCTTCAACCTTCGTACATTCCCATAAAACTTATGAGTTTATGTACTCTCACCAAATTATATTCTATCACCTTGAAATAAGGTCTTAGATATCACATATATCTTATACCTCGCTTATTTCGAAAACAAAATTTCCAGCTCCTTACTTTAATTTCAAACGGATTTGAACTTCAAGTTTCATGGAGACAAGATGATTTTAGGTACTAATTGAAACCATTGTTCTTTGAATCAACAATGTGAGGTTTACTAAAAGTTTGCAATAGGACTTAATCATATCTTGATTCTTCAACAATACGGTACCAGTCCGTAAAGTTATTAGTCAGACTTAACAGTATTTCAATCTCAATTACAAGACTAACGCATGGTAGAAAAACGGATGCCAATTCTACAAATTTAATTCAAAATACTACTCAGACTATGTTTATGATAATTAGTTCAAGTTTTAATCTAATTACTAATGAACTCACACTTAATACAACATCCCTCATAGTTGTTAAGTGGTACACGATCCATATCCACTACACCAAAACCGATTATCACGTGAGATGATGTAGCTTCAATGGTGAACATCAACATGTTGATCATATCATCCATATGACTCGTGTTCAACCTTTCGGTTTCCGTTGTCCCGAGGCCATGTCTGTACATGCTAGGCTCGTCAAGCAAACCCAAGTATTCCGCGTGTGCAAACATGGCTTACACCCGTTGTATGTGAACGTAGAGTCTATCACATCCGATCATCACGAGATGCTTCGAAACGACGAACTGTAGCAACGGTGCATACGAGGGGAGAACACTTTATTATCTTGATATTAATGTGAGGGATCATCTTATAATGCTACCGTCGCGATCTAAGCAAAATAAGATGCATAAAGGATTAACATCACATGCAATTCATATGTGATATGATATGGCCCTTTAGTCTTTGCGCCTTTGATCTTCATCTCCAAAGCACGGACATGATCTCCATCATCAGCGGGCATGATCTCCATCATCGTCGGCGTAGCGTCAAGGTTCATGGCGCCGTCTTCATGGTTGTTCACCGTGTGTAGCAACTATTACAACTACTTTGAAACAATACTACAACATGAAATATAAAGACAACCATAAGGCTCCTGCCGGTTGCCACAATACAATAATGATCATCTCATACATATTCATCATCACATCATGGCCATATCACATCACCAAAGCCTGCAAAAACAAGTTAGACGCCTCTAATTTGGTTTGCATATTTTACGTGGTTTAGGGTTTTCGAGTAAGATCTAATCTACCTACGAACATGAACCACAACGGTGATACTAGTGTTGTCAATAGAAAGAGTAAATTGGATCTTTACTATATTGGGAGAGACAGACACCCGCAAAGCCACTTATGCAATACAAGTTGCATGTCGAGCGTGGAGCAAGTCTCATGAACGCGGTCATGTAAAGTTAGCCCGGGCCGCTTCATCCCACTATGCCGCAAGATGCAAAGTACACGAACTAAAGACAACAAAAGCATCAACGCCCACAAAACAATTGTGTTCTACTCGTGCAACCAATCTATGCATAGACACGGCTCGATACCACCGATGGGATTCGTAGCATAGAAAACAAAAATTTTCCTACCGCAAGAACGAAAACACAAGCCAAGATCTAATCTAGTAGATGGTAGCAACGAGAAGATCATGAGACTAACCCTCGAAGATTTCCAAAGCTTAATGAGATTAGATCTCGGGGTGGATGTAGACGATCACTTGCCGCTTGCAAAAGCGCGTAGAAGATCTTGATCTCGACGGTGCCACAATCGGGCAGCACCTCCGTACTCGGTCACACGTTCGGTGTTGATGGACGACGTCCTCCTCCCCGTTCCGGCGGGCAGCGGATGTAGTAGATCCTCCTCGGAATCCCGCCGGCACGACGGCGTGGTGACGGTGGTGGTGGAGATCTCCGGCAGGGGCTTCGCCGTAAGCGTTGTGGGAGAAGATGGAGGAGGAGAGAGACTAGGGTTTGGGCGCAGGGTGGTGCTGCGACTTGGGGAGCTAGGGCTGCGACTTGAGGTGCCCTTGGGGTGCCCCTTGGCCTCTTTAAATAGGTGTCCAAGCCCCTTGGGTCGTCCAAAAACCTGCCTCCAAGTTTGACTGAGTTCCGATAGGTTTCCGGTTCCGAAAACCTAGTCCTACTCGGACTCTTTTGCCAATTCCGAAATTGCATTAAGGAAAGACTCCTTTTCCCTTAAGACAACGTGGTTGCACCTATTATGGAACCCTCCGGACTTCCTTAGACATCTCGGGTCGTCCCGGACACTACCGGAACCTTCCATAATATTTCGGACTATTCCGGTCCTTCTAGAACCTTCTAGAAGCTCCGGTCAAAACACCGGACTTTTTCCGAACCCCGGAAAATGACTTCCCATATATGAATCTTATTCTCCGGACCATTCCGAACCTCCTCGTGATGTCTTGGATCCCATCCGAGACTCCGAACAACATTCGAGCTCCATTCCATATTCCATATCTACTTAAAACGACATCAAACCTTAAGTGTGTCACCCTACGGTTCGCGAACTATGCAGACATGGTTGAGACTTCTCTCCGACCAATAACCAATAGCGGGATCTGGAGATCCATAATGGCTCCCACATATTCAACGATAATTTAGTGATCGATTGAACCATTTACATACGATACCGATTCCCTTTGTCACGCGATATTTTACTTGTCCGAGGTTTGATCATCGGTATCTCTATACCTCGTTCAACCTCGTCTCATGACAAGTACTCTTTACTCGTACCGTGGTATGTGGTCTCTTATGAACCATTCATATGCTTGCAAGCTAATTAGACGACATTCCACCGAGAGGGCCCAGAGTATATCTATCCGTCATCGGGATGGACAAATCCCACTGTTGATCCATATGCCTCAACTCATACTTTCCGGATACCTAATCCCACCTTTATAACCACCCATTTACGCAATGGTGTTTGATGTAATCAAAGTACCCTTCCGGCATAAGTGATTTACATGATCTCATGGTCGAAAGGACTTGGTAACTATGTATCGAAAGCTTATAGCAAATGAACTTAATGACGTGATCTCATGCTATGCTTAATTGGGTGTGTCCATTACATCATTCACATAATGATATAACCTTGTCATTAATAACATCCAATGTTCATGATCACGAAACCATGATCATCTATTAATCAACAAGCTAGTTATACAAGAGGCTTACTAGGGACTCCTTGTTGTTTACATAACACACATGTATCAATGTTTCGGTTAATACAATTATAGCATGGTATGTAAACATTTATCATAAACACAAAGATATATTATAATTATAACCATTTTATTATTGCCTCTTGGGCATATCTCCAACAATTTTGGGTTGAAACTAGGTCCTATTGAGTAGTGTTGTCCTTTGCGTGTAGCTTCTCTGCCCCCTTTTGACCGAGACCCAGACCCAGCCTCTCATCCTCGTTCTGGTTTCGTCTTCCTTGAGCCCAGCTGCTGGGATACTAGGCCGCGCCGCCGCACCCGCACGATCTCCTACCCGCCACCGTTTCGTGCCCCATGGAAGGACTTGGTTGAGGTGCGCTGCTCTATTTTTAGGGATTTCTTCTCCAATTTTTTGTGTCCTGATTTTGTGCCTCCTTCGCAAGCAGTTGTTCCTCGCACTGACCTAGATCACTGGTCGCTGCTTCAATCGCCCGTGATTCATGTGGTATGATTCTTCCTTTCTTTGGTTGGTGCTTGTTGTAAATTCTTAGGATGCCTCATGGTTCCCGATTTTTCCCCATTAGATTGGTCCGTTGAAGAAGGGCGCAGGGCTGCAGATGCCAGGGCGTGAGAGCCGCCGCTGACAGTGGCGAGGAGGAGCACGCCATGGGAGCGGGCACACTGATGACCCACAAGTATAGGGGATCGCAACAGTCTTCGAGGGAAGTAAAAACCCAAATTTATTGATTCGACACAAGGGGAGGTAAAGAATACTTATAAGCCTTAACAACTGAGTTGTCAATTCAGCTGCACTCGGAAAAGTACTTGTAACGAGGGTGATGTGAAAGTAGCGATAATATGAGAGCAATAGTGAACTGATAACACGAGCGAGTAATAGCAATATGAGAGCAATGGCACCGGAAGATAGTTGATACTACTTCCAATGACATGTAGAACGAGTATATGATGATGAGAGATGGACCGGGGTTCCCGGCTATCTACACTAGTGGCAACTCTCCAATAACAAGTGACAAGTGTTGGGTGAACGAATTACGGTTGGGCAATTGATAGGATTGATAAGGCATTAAGAAAGAACATCAATTCATTAATCATGTAGGCATGTTTTCCATATTTAGTCGTACGTGCTCGCAATGAGAAACTTGCACAACATCTATTGTCCTACCAGCCGGTGGCAGCCAGGGCCTCAAGGGAATCTCTTGGATATTAAGGTACTCCTTTTAATAGAGCACCGGAGCAAAGCATTAACACTCCGTGAAAACATGTGTCCCTCACATCACCGCCATCCCCTCCGGTTGTCCCGATTTCGTCACTTCGGGGCCTTTGGTTCCGGACGGTGACATGTGCATACAACTTGTAGATACAATCTAAGCAATAAGTATAGAGCTCAAATCTAAGATCATGCCACTCGGGCCCTAGTGACAAGCATTAAGCATAACAAGATTGCAGCAACAATAACTTCACAAACTTTATAGATAGACTAATCATAATGTATCATCCATCGGATCCCAACAAACACAACACCGATTACATCGAGATGAATCTCAATCATGTAAGGCAGCTCATGAGATCATTGTATTGAAGTACATGGGGGAGAGAATACCAACTAGCTACGGCTAGAACCCGTAGTCCATGGGGGAACTACTCACGGAGCATGATGGAGGCGATGGCGTTGATGGAGATGGCTTCCGGGCACTTCCCCGCCCGGCGGGTGCCGGGACGGAGACTTCTGTCCCCCGGGTGGAGTTTCGCGATGGCGGCGGCGCCCTGGAGTCTTTCACGGAGTTTCGTCAAGTGGTACGGTGTTTTTAGGTCGAAAGGGATTTTATAGGCGAAGAGGCGGCGCAGGGGGCACCTGGGGGCTCCACACCACAGGCCGGCGCGGGCCCAGGCCAGGCCGCGCCGCCCTATGGTGTGGTGGCCCTATGGCCCCTCTCCGACTCTTCTTCGGTGTTCTGGAGCCTTTCGGTAAAAATAGGAGGTTTGGTCTTCGTTTCGTCGAATTCCGAGAATATTGCCCGAACAGCCTTTACGGAACCAAAAACGGCAGAAACGGGAAGCGCACTGTGGCATCTTGTTAATAGGTTAGTTCCGGAAAACGCATAAAAACATCATAAAGTGCAAGCAAAACATGTAAGTATTGTCATAAAAGAAGCATGGAACGACGAAATTATGGATACGTCGGGGACGTATCGGCATCCCTAAGCTTAGTTCCTGCTCGTCCCGAGCGAGTAAACGATAAAAAGAATAATTTCTGTAGTGACATGCTACTTACATAACCTTGATCATACTATTACAAAGCATATGAAATGAATGAAGTGACTCAAGGCAATGATCTATAGTTGCTAACAAATAGATAACATATAGCAAAACTTTTCATGAATAATACTTTCAAGACAAGCATCAAAAGTCTTGCGCAAGAGTTAACTCATAAAGCAATAAGTTCAAAGTAAAGGCATTGAAGCAACACAAAGGAAGATATAAGTTTCAGCGGTTGCTTTCAACTTGTAACATGCATATCTCATGGATAATTGTCAACACAAAGTAATATGATGAATGCAAATAAGCAAGTATGTAAGAATCAATGCACGATTGACACAAGTGTTTGCTTCTAAGATGGAAGGAAGTAGGTAAACTGACTCAACATAAAGTAAAAGAATGTCCCTTCAAAGAGGAAAGCATCGATTGCTATATTTGTGCTAGAGCTTTGGTTTTGAAAACATATAGAGAGCATAAAGGTAAAGTTTTGAGAGGTGTTTGTTGTTGTCAACGAATGGTAGTGGGCACTCTAACCCCCTGCCAGACAAACCTTCAAGAGCGGCTCCCATGAATTATTTTTATTTTTGGGTGGCACTCCTTCCAACCTTTCTTTCACAAACCATGGCTAACCGAATCCTCGGGTGCATGCCAACAATCTCATGCCATGAAGGAGTGCCCTTTTATTTTAGTTTTATTATGATGATGACACTCCCCCCAACCTTTGCTTACACAAGCCATGGCTAACCGAATCCTCGGGTGCCGTCCAACAATCACATACCATGGAGGAGTGTCTATTTTGGTTAATTAATTTGGGACTGGGAATCCCATTGCCAGCTCTTTTTGCAAAATTATTGGATAAGCGGATGAAGCCACTAGTCCATTGGTGAAAGTTGCCCAACAAGTTTGAAAGATAAACACCACATACTTCCTCATGAGCTATAAAACATTGACACAAATTGAGAAGCATTTTGAATTGCTTAAAGGTAGCACTCAAGCAATTTACTTTGGAATGGCAGGAAATACCACATAGTAGGTAGGTATGGTGGACACAAATGGCATAGTGGTTGGCTCAAGTATTTTGGATGCATGAGAAGTATTCCCTCTCGATACAAGGTTTAGGCTAGCAAGGTTGTTTGAAGCAAACACAAGTATGAACTGGTACAACAAAACTTACATAAGAACATATTGCAAGCATTATAATACTCTACACTTGTCTTCCTTGTTGCTCAAACACTTTTACCGAGAAAATATCTAGACCTTAAGAGAGACCAATCATGCAAACCAATTTTAACAAGCTCTACGGTAGTTCTCCACTAATAGGTTTAAACTACATGAAAAAAACTTAATCATGATCTACTTGAGAGCTCAAAACAATTGCCAAGTGTCAAATTAGCCAAGACATGATGAGGCATTTTCTGTTTTCAACCAAATATAAATAAGTGCAATAGCTTCCAACTTTTATCATTGAACATTAAAAGTAAAGCGAAGAACACAAGTGTTCATATGAAAAAGCGGAGCGTGTATCTCTCCCAAACAAGGATTGCTAGGATCCATCTTTATTCAAACATAAACAAAAATAAAAACACACAGACGCTCCAAGTAAAGCACATAAGATGTGACTGAATAAAAATATAGTTTCAATAGAAGAAACCTGATAAGTTGATGAAGAAGGGGATGCCTTGGGCATCCCCAAGCTTAGACGCTTGAGTCTTCTTGAAATATGCAGGGATGAACCACGGGGGCATCCCCAAGCTTAGACTTTTCACTCTTCTTGATCATATATCATCCTCCTCTCTTGACCCTTGAAAACTTCCTTCACACCAAACTTCTCATAAACTTCATTAGAGGGGTTAGTACTCAAAAAAAATTGAATCCACCTTGGTCCTGTAGTGACACATTGCAAGAACTCAATAAAACATTAGCTACAGCTCTCCACGTCTAGAAAGCCTCACATAAAGTCCACAAGAGACAATGCAAAAAACAGAGACAGAATCTGCCAAAACAGAACAGCCAGTAAACACGAATTTTAAAATGGTACTTCCGTTGCTCAAATCAGAAAACTCAAAACTAATGAAAGTTGCGTACATATCTGAGGATCACGCACGTAAATTGGCAGATTTTTCTGAGTTTCCTACAGAGAAATAAGCCCAGATTCGTGACAGATAGAAATCTGTTTCTGCGCAGAAATCCAAATCTAGTATCAACCTTCTATTAGAGACTTCACTTGGCACAACAAAACACAAAACTAAGATAAGGAGAGGTTGCTACAGTAGTAAACAACTTCCAAGACACAAATATAAAACAAATTACTGTAGCAAAATAACACATGGGTTATCTCCCAAGAAGTTCTTTCTTTATAGCCATCAAGATGGGCTCAGCAGTTTTAATGATGCACTCGCAAGAAACAAGAGTAGAGGTAAAAGAGAGCATCAAAAAGAAAATCCAAAACACATTTAAGTCTAACATGCTTCCTATGTAAAGGAATCTTGTAAATAAACAAGTTCATGAAAAGCAAAGTAACAAGCATAGGAAGATAAAACAAGTGTAGCTTCAAAATTTTAAGCATATAGAGAGGTGTTTTAGTACCATGCAAATTTCTACAACCATATTTTCCTCTCTCATAATAATTTTCAGTAGCTTCATGAATAAACTCAACAATATAACTATCACATGCAGCATACTTTTCATGATCCACAAACATATAATTTTTATCAAGCTCAAAAATAGTGGAATTAAAACTTTCGAACACACTTTTATCAATAATATAGCAAGATGAATGATCAATCTCAAGAGATATGGTACACATAGATAATGTCAAGAACTCTCCAATCCCATTTTCATTAGTAGTACAATTAATATTATCAAGTAACATAGGACCATCATCTAGAGCTTTATCATAAACATTTGCTAAGCAAAATTCTTTAGTACCATGCATTTCGACATCAGGCACAAACAAAGCATTATCATAAGATTTATCAAAGTAGCATGGATTATCATAGATAACAGTAGCATAATTATTCTCACAAGTTTTACTTATAGGAAATATTTCAAGAGAATCCACAGGAACATAACATTCAACCTCTTTCGGTAAGCATGGAGGACAATCAAATAGTGTAAGAGATAAAGAGTTACTCTCATTAGAAGGTCGGCATGGGTAGCTAATCCATTCTTCCTCCTTTTGTTCATCACTCTCCTCTTCTTTTTCATCCAATGAGCTTTCAGGTTCATCAATTTCCTCCTCTTTTTCATCCAATGAGCTTTCGAGGTTCATCAATTTCTTCTTCCACCGGTTCCTGCAAATTGTGAGTGCATTCTTGTGCATTAATGTGTCTCTCTTTATAATCAAGGATATAAGGATTCCTACTCGTAGCATTCTATGCAAGAATTAAGGATAGTAGAGACATAATCTTTAAGGCCCTTACAAACAACACAAGTTTCATAATTCTCAACCATGAAGGATTCTATCTCGGAGGCTCCCATAAATAAGACAAATTGTTCTACCTCTTCGAACCCATAATGAATATAGAAATTCCGGTTATAGTTCTTAATTAAAAATTCCTCACTAAAGCCACATTGAAATTTAAGATGTTTAGTATCCTGTTGAGAGCAACGAGTTTATATTATGGCGTTCAAGCAAGATTTCAAGCAATTGTATTCAATTTTTCTATCATAGCACTCATTATTTTACCAGTTCTTGATTCTCTATAATTATTATAACATTCTATAAGCTCCAAGTAGGTTGTAGGTTCTCCCATAACAGCAGTTTTTAATTTTTAGGTTTTTCAAATTTTTATGGATTTTCGGGTATATAGACAAATAAAACAAGACAAAAATAAACTAAGCACAAATAAACTAGACAAAAGTAAACTAAGCAAAAAAAAATAAAATAAAAGTAGAGAGAGAGGTAGAGTGTACTCCCCAGGTGAACTTATGAGTAGAGCTATGCCTCCCCGGCAACGGCGCCAGAAAATAGTCTTGATGACCCACAAGTATAGGGGATCGCAACAGTCTTCGAGGGAAGTAAAAACCCAAATTTATTGATTCGACACAAGGGGAGGTAAAGAATACTTATAAGCCTTAACAACTGAGTTGTCAATTCAGCTGCACCTGGAAAAGTACTTGTAACAGGGGTGATGTGAAAGTAGCAGTAATATGAGAGCAGTAGTAACAGTAACACAGCAGCAGTAATAGCAATATGAGAGCAATGGCACCAGAAGATAGTTGATACTACTTCCAATGACATGTAGAACGAGTATATGATGATGAGAGATGGACCGGGGTTCCCAGCTATCTACACTAGTGGCAACTCTCCAATAACAAGTGACAAGTGTTGGGTGAACGAATTACAGTTGGGCAATTGATAGGATTGATAAGGCATTAAGAAAGAACATCAATTCATTAATCATGTAGGCATGTTTTCCATATTTAGTCGTACGTGCTCGCAATGAGAAACTTGCACAACATCTATTGTCCTACCAGTCGGTGGCAGCCGGGCCTCAAGGGAATCTACTTGGATATTAAGGTACTCCTTTTAATAGAGCACCGGAGCAAAGCATTAACACTCCGTGAAAACATGTGTCCCTCACATCACCGCCATCCCCTCCGGTTGTCCCGATTTCGTCACTTCGGGGCCTTTGGTTCCGGACGGTGACATGTGCATACAACTTGTAGATACAATCTAAGCAATAAGTATAGAGCTCAAATCTAAGATCATGCCACTCGGGCCCTAGTGACAAGCATTAAGCATAACAAGATTGCAGCAACAATAACTTCACAAACTTTATAGATAGACTAATCATAATGTATCATCCATCGGATCCCAACAAACACAACACCGATTACATCAGATGAATCTCAATCATGTAAGGCAGCTCATGAGATCATTGTATTGAAGTACATGGGGGAGAGAATACCAACTAGCTACAGCTAGAACCCGTAGTCCATGGGGGAACTACTCACGGAGCATGATGGAGGCGATGGCGTTGATGGAGATGGCTTCCGGGGCACTTCCCCGCCCCGGCAGGTGCCGGGACAGAGACTTCGTCCCCGAATTGGAGTTTCGCGATGGCGGCGGCACCCCTGGAGTCTTTCTGGAGTTTCGTCAAGTGGTACGGTGTTTTTAGGTCGAAAGGGATTTTATAGGCGAAGAGGCGGCGCAGGGGGCACCTGGGGGCTCCACACCACAGGCCGGCGCGGGCCCAGGCCAGGCCGCGCCGCCCTATGGTGTGGTGGCCCTCCGGCCCCTCTCCGACTCTTCTTCGGTGTTCTGGAGCCTTCCGGGAAAAATAGGAGGTTTGGTCTTCGTTTCGTCGAATTCCGAAAATATTGCCCGAACAGCCTTTCTGGAACCAAAAACAGCAGAAAACAGGAACTGGCACTGTGGCATCTTGTTAATAGGTTAGTTCCGGAAAACGCATAAAAACATCATCAAGTGCAAGCAAAACATGTAAGTATTGTCATAAAACAAGCATGGAACGACAGAAATTATGGATACGTCGGGGACGTATCACACACCCACGCCGGCTGAGCTCCACCCCATCTAGCCCACCCCTCTTCATCGTGCACGGTTGAACGAGGGCGACTTCATTGATGGTCTGCAATCCCGGCGAGGCGAGAGCCAGCGGTTGCTACGTCGGCATCCTGCACCCTCCTCCCTCACGCTGGTCTACATCGGTTTTCGACGAAGGGGTGCCATGGAAGCCGACGGGGATGTATTGCCGAGGTACTTGTCCCGCTGTCATCATCCCCTCTACTTTGGAGAACGGCACCATGTCCTTCTCTTCACTTCAGGCTGCACCTATCCATGTGAGCTAGCTCCTTTCTAATTCTCTTCTCTGTCTCGCAGATTTTTAGACCAACGGTGAGCAGACATCACTAGCTGGTGTTGGTTGGAGAGACACAACGGCATGTGCTGCAGCTCGGGGACTCATCCTGCTCCTGGAAGCTGTTGTGCTGCCTCTTAGCACGACTGCTGGCCTGCACCTTCATTACGTGTAGATCAGAGTTGAGGGCGATGTGTATAGGTTCTTCATCAGCTACAGATTATTGCAGTGGGTATATTCACTAACTAGCAACGGATAGAGAAAAGCATCTTCACGTGCCAGGGTGTCGCCTTGTTGCAGATAACCACCTGGAGTTCATCACTACGAATGTATCACCTCATACTCTCTATTGACTGTTTTGTCCGCACTAACTTCTGTATACATGTTAATCTACAAAGGAACTTGCTTTAGAAATTTTGTAGTGAATGATGGAAGAGGTACCAAATGAAATTTAAAGCATTGCTTAAATGATCTAGATAGTTATGCTTTGGGTTAGTTCTTTTTAATATGAACTTTTTCCCTCTGTACTAATTATGCTTTGTGTTGTTGCCGCTGGAGGCTAGCAAGACGGTTGGTGTCGATGATGAAGAGTGCCTATTTTGTCTGATTATGGAATGATTTGGACACATATATAGTATTGCCGCCTTTAGCTTGCAAGGTATGTTATCATCTCATTTCCCATCCGCTTAGCTAATTTTTTTGTGTTGAACTAGGAATTTGGGATAGCCAGGAAGGACATCACGCTCTTACAGGATCTTCTGATTGGGGGATTCTGTTGTTGTCATTGTCTTGCATCATTCAGAGAAAAGTCAATCCATTTTTAGCATTGTTTGCATGGAAATTTTAATATATAACATGGGAATATGTGAAGTGAAACTTATTAGTCCTCAGAATGCTAGATTTCACTCCATTAACTATGTAGGTTGCGACAGTTTTTCAAGCTTCGATTATTAGGAGAACAGTGTGATAGGTGTTAATCATACAAAATACTGGTCTACCTTCATCAAGGATACTTAGGAAAATCAAATTTCATGCATTTGTCAGTACAAAGCTCATATAACATTGGCTAATATTCTACTCCCTCTACTCAGGTTCTCGCAATCAAAGTAACCCGACTTTTGTATTTTACTCCCTTGTTTACACATATAAGAGCCATATTCTAACTGTATGCCATGTGGTACTTTGATTGCCTGCGCCCAGAAGCAAGGCCAGCGCCCAGCCCTTCCGCGCCACGTTGCCCTCTCACGATTAACCTTACTAGCACTTCATTTGGTATGCCAAAATGCCCACTTATTGTTAGCCCGGCCGTTTTATCTTCTATAAATTAAATCAATATTAACTTCCAAAAATTTTGTGGTGCTTGTATGTTCACAAAGAACCATCGACAAATGGTTTAGTGACAATATTAGATACGACATTACTGTTCATGGATGAAAAGATTATTGTGGTTTTCAGTTTACGGTGATCTTTATTATTATTTTGATTAACTTCTATCGTTTTGGTATATATGTGCTATGCTGGCATCTACTTACAGGGAGGATATTTTCTTAATGTTTTGAGGAAGCAATATCTGAGTTATAACACTATGACTGACTGGTTGCTTTTTTAAACCTATTTTAACTTGCTAATTATTGGATTGTTGATAAAGAAACCTTCCATTTATACAGTTATCCTTATTTCTTCATGCTACAAAAAACGAAAGAAATTTGGCTTTTACTTATCTGAATATGGATTAACCAGGAATCTTGTTTTTCTCTGCATAGATTTATGCACAATGGCATGTGTTATTTCTATACATAGTGGTTATTGCCTTTACTCACAAGTAACTCTCCTATTTTTATCTCATTTTTTGGTATTCAGATGTATTAAATAATTTACCCCCATCTCGATGTATTAAAATATTTACTCTCATTTTAATGTTCTTTGTTAAAATTTGATGGAGAAGAGTTCCAACTCGATGGACATGCATATTTTTTGATAGCCGAAGAACATGCATCTATCTTTACTGAGATGTATAAATTTCGTTACTTGTCAGAAGATCTCTCTGATTCTGTTGTTGATTTCTGTTGTAGGTATCAATATCATTTTCATACCATGACAATAGTTTGCAAGCCCAGCTTAGTTCAGAGTTCAGGCTGATCCCGAGAACTTCTTTGGTGTGTGCATATTTTGTTTATGTAAACTTGTATAAAGCACACGTGGTAGCTTAGTTCAGGTTTTGTCCACCTTTCCAGTGATTTTTTTCATATAAGATTGCTGGTTTCTGTTAATAATTAGGTCGCCATTTGGTATTTTATTGGATAGAGACTTGAATGCAAGTGGATATGCAAGCAGAAGAGAGCAGAACTTGATTAACATGGATTGATAGCTTTTTCATTTGGCAGTGATTGGCTTGCCACTGACCGGCAAGGAGGCGCCCCTTGGGACGCCCCAACCACTAGTTTAGTATAATCCAAGTTTGTCACATGGAACTAAAAATAACTTGATGAGTTTCATCATATAGGCAATTCCACCAAATAAATGGATCATGTTAGTATCTTGCGGTCGCAACCAGTCGTGTCACTGTTCGTAATCATCGTTAGGTGGTGCACTACTTATTTGTAACCTTCATCGCTAGGTGGTGGAAGATCATCAACGGATTGGTGGACTTACTAGTCAAACTCAGATTTGCTCGGTACATCCAGTTTGCTCGGTTAAGTGCGGTGGAAATCTAGTCAAACTCAGATTTGCCACTTTGGCAGAATTCATCAAAGTAGGCCAGTTCTATTGATTTTTACAAAAAAACAAACAAACATAATGTTCCCTATTGGCATCACACAGAATTTTGACGACCAAGAAAAAGAGACAAGACAAAATGGAACAAAGAGAGCATCCAAACGAATGAAATGGACAACCGACACCATGCCGCCCTCGCAAAATTCGTACTCCTTCACTCACTGTGACCAAACGAGAAATCCCCCAGGCCCCCCGTCGCAGCATTAATTTGACTCCCCTGTGACGAGAGGAGAGGACATCAAGCAAATCTACGCAAGAAAGGCGCAATCATTCCGATCCGGCTCGGCCGCTGATCTCGCCGGCCGACCACGGTCGTGCCCACTTCGACTTCGGCGTCGTAAAAGATCTGCTCAGCCGCGAGGCGTACGGGCAGAGTGGCCGCGCTCGTGCCCACTTCGTCCGCAACCCCCCCTTTTCCTCCCCCGCAACCTCACACGACACGGCCGCCCCCTTCCCCCTCCTCCTGGCCGCCAGCTCGCCAGTCGAGGAGGTGAAGCTCCCTAGTCTCCACATCAGACCTAGCTAAGCTCCTCCCCTCCGGGCAGAGAAGGCAGCAGCGCGGCTTCCCCTGATTAGTTCCGCGCTTGATTCGACAGCAACTCGTTGAATTGAGCGTCTCCCATGGCTCCGCCGTCTCCGCCGTCTCCGCTCCTCGGCTCCCCGGCGTCGATCGTCCTCCTCCTCCTCGCCTTCTTCCAAGGTATATCTCAACCCACCCATCCATCGATCCATTGGTGCTTCAGAAAGCGCTATTCTTGCTGCGATTTGGATGCGCGCGGTAATTAAAGGTGCGAGCTTGATTTCGATTTGGCGAGCTGACTGTTCGCTTTCTCGCGGCGTGCAGGCCCCGTGGCGGGCGCCATCACGTTCACCTTCGCGAACCGGTGCACGGACACGGTGTGGCCGGGGCTGCTCTCGGGCTCGGGCTCGCCGCCGCTGGAGACGACCGGCTTCGCGCTGCCGCCGGGGCAGTCGCGCTCGCTCTACGGGCCCACGGGCTGGTCGGGCCGCTTCTGGGGCCGCTCCGGCTGCGACTTCGACGGGCGCGGCAAGGGCACCTGCGCCACGGGGGACTGCGGGTCGGGCGAGGTCGAGTGCCGCGGCGCCGGGGCCACCCCGCCCGCCACGCTCGCCGAGTTCACCCTCGACGGCGACGGCGGCAAGGACTTCTACGACGTCAGCCTCGTCGACGGGTACAACCTGCCCATGCTCGTGCAGCCGTCCGCGCCGGGCTGCCCCGACACCGGCTGCCTCGTCGACCTCAACGAGCGCTGCCCCTCCGAGCTCAGCTCCGCGGGCGGCCGCGCATGCCGCAGCGCATGCGAGGCCTTCGGAAAGCCGGAGTACTGCTGCAACGGCGCCTACGCGACCCCGGACACGTGCCACCCCTCCCAGTACTCGCAGCTCTTCAAGAACGCATGCCCAAAGTCCTACAGCTACGCCTACGACGACGGCACATCCACCTTCACCTGCAACCACACCGATTACACCATTACCTTCTGCCCACAGTCAAATCCAAACAGGTATATATTCCACCTTTCTTTCAAGTAATTTCTCATGCTTAGTATGACAGTACATCGATCTAGCTGCAATCATCCTGTTGTAGATCTCGTTCAAATCAACTAGTATGATCTTTCATCTGAGCTAGACAAAATAATTATATTATTATTTGAAATGGCCAATGGGGAAAAGGAGCAAAGTTAGGCTCCGACCAAAGAAAGAAAAGGAGCTTTGATTGTGTTGCTCTATCTTTTGCCTTTGTTCCATCCCCACTTTGTGGCGTGTTGGGCTTGACTAGAAAGTTGCACTTGCCTAGTCGGAATCTGGGAAAGCACACATGTAATTGCTAACTCACCGTCGGTTGATTCCTTATTACTGACAACGGGTTGGATTTAACCGTTTGACTGGCTGCCAATTGCTACGCGAGTCTGATCAGATCAATTTCTCTTGACATTTTACAGTGGAAAAGGTAAGCATGCGTTGCGGAGGCCGAGCCATGAGCAGCTCGAAGACGACGTGTGGCTGGGGAGCTTGAAGAAAACCAGCGGCGCCGGTGCTCTCGGCGCCTCGTCATGGTCGACGTCTAGAGCTTTCCAGGCCACCCTAGCAATTGCAGTGGTGATCATGCTTTCCATAGCACAGGCACATCCTCTCTTTGGGTTTCTATGACCGGGCAAGGTAGGCGATTCTTCATCTGTAGGAGCGATCCGAATAGTTGTTCTCGGATCAGAGCAATAGGGGAGGAGACGCGGAGAGCATGTTCTATAGGCCTTTTTGCTTGTTGGTCAAGAATGTGAGGCGTCCTCAAGTTCCAATTCTAGGTGTTCTGCTAGTAGTATTTCACATTGCTTTGTTGCCTTTTCAAAAACATTGTTCTCTGAATTATATATATTCTTTTTTGTGCATAACTTTTTCTTCCACGGGTCTAGATCAGTGTGTCAAATTCAGAGATCATGGGCTATCGTATCGATCCAATTCTATCAGATGTAGCAAAAGTGACAGAGTTGCACCTCTTTGAAGTGGATATTAAGAATTTAACATCTGATATTATTACCCTAACCCACGAGCTCCGTTGTAGTACTTGTGAAAGTTAAATTTGGTGTGTATTCATCATGTTTGCAGAGGAAAAGGGGAAATTGCAACCATATCTGCAGTCCTGAGTTGAGCTGTCAAATCGCTGTCTCTGTAATTAAAGATATGGTGTTCGGTGTTTAAAGAGAGAGACACGGCCAAATGGGGTAGCAATCAGGCAAAGGTGCTGATAATGCTAATCAATCACCACAATGGAAAACAAAAGTGAGTTGATCGTTGAAACTGATAACATAGTGAACCAATTGGCATTGCAGTATTCTAATAAGCAAGGTACTCTATTTGACACAACACTGACGACGTAGACTGCATGAAGAATGAAACAATCAACGTCCATAGCGTGGTTCCTATGAGCAGAGCAGAGGAGGCATATAGAACTTAACATTGTAGTAGTCATTTTTTGCTTTGCCTTCTGGTGCTTCAGTTCGGATGGCTATTTGTGTGCACGATATCAGACAGCGATGCTACTTCTACTGCTCTACTACATCACAAAGTAAAGACCAGGTCTTCTTCTTACACAATAGCTCATTTTGCTCTGCTAAAAGTCTATGCAAGTTTTGCTCTGCAAGTGTGTAATTGGGAGCACAACCGGCAACTCCAAATTGAGGCTGAGCTCCACGGGCCACTTTATTTTCAAATTTTCAAAATCATATTTTAAAGAATCTGAAAAAACTCAGGATGTAGTCAATGATGCATATACTACCGCAAGTTCGTACTAGGATCACAGCCCTTTTAAAAGGCAGTGAAGTTCTCAACTATCTTTCTAGGTGAATTACACAAATCATTCCCCAAATTACTGGAGTACTAGACTAGAGTATGTGGTAAATATTGACATAATAAGTGTCATTCCGCTTGTCCCATGGCAGCGAGTGCCTAAGCATGTACTACTTCTAGACTCTTTTAATCAATGGAGAGACAAACTCAAACATGCTAGCAGCCTTCACAACGGCGCGGATGTAATCGGACCGGAGGAAGTACCTTGGAAACCTGCGATTTTTTCCCAAAACATATCGGGCGAATGTGCCCCAGCCCAAGGTGGCTCGGCAGCACGACACATACTTGACCATTAGATGCAGACGGATCGGGGAAAAAGAAAAAATCATGGTGGTTCCCACTTCCCAGGGCCCACATCCACATGCAATTTTCCGTAACTACTTTCAGATCTAAAATTGGCACGTTTGTGCCATATGTGATTTTTTTCTCAATTAAAAAAGTGTAGGTGCCAATTTTGTTAATGAAACCAAAGCTATAACAAGGCCTTTAACATGTCCATGTCTTTTTACAACAGCAAGAGCACTCCCCAGAAGTTGAGCTTAGAGCATCTCCAGTCGCGTCCCCCAAATCGTCCCCCAAAGGGATTTGGGGCGCGCCGGACAAAAAAAGCGTTCCAGCCGCGTCCTCCAAAGCCCTTTTTTGTCCGGCGCGGCCCGATACGGTGTCCGGCGCCCCGAGCCCGTCCCCGTCCCACGAGGGACGCTCCGGGGACGCCGGGCACAACGAAGCGAGGCGGGCTCCCACATGTCGGCGACTATTTGCATAAACCGTTGGTTCGCGCCTCTTTTCTCGTCGCTCCTTCCTTCCCGCGCCTCCCACCCCACCGCCGCGCTGGATTTCCCGGCCGTTTGGGCGTCCGATCCGTGCTGCGAGTCGGCGACCGTTGTCGCGGCCGGGGCTCCCGCCGGTCGTGCCGCCGCCGCCGCGTCGCCGGCCGCCTCCCGAACGCGCCGTCAAATCCGCCCCACCTCCGCGCACGGAAGGTGCTCGACGACTTGCCGGGTAGGCGCGATTGGTCGCCTGTTTGTTGCGTCGTCCGCCTCGGCGCAATTTTAACCATTGATTTTGCTTTAGCCATGGACAGCGACGATGAGATGGTTGCCCTGCTGCGCCGGAGGACGAGCAAGCGTTCGACGACGACCTGCGGGAGCATTTGCCGATCATCGCGTCCCTCCGGGACATGCTTGACGCCGAGGCGGAGAAGAGGAAGAGGCCGCGCCGCGGAGGATCAAGGCCGGGAAGAAGGAAGTCGAAGCCCCGGCAAAGGATGGAGGGGCATGCCATGCTGCACAACGACTACTTCGCCGACGGGGCAACACATGCCGATAATTTTCGGCGTCGGTACAGGATGAGCAAGGGCCTGTTCATGAATATCCTCCACGGCGTTCGAGAGTTCGACCCCTGTAGGCGTTCTCGGGTTCTCATCCATTCAGAAGTGCACCGCCGCCATGAGGATGCTTGCATACGGAGCACCTGCCGATACATAGGACGACTACCTTCGCATGAGTGAGTCTACTGCCATTGAGTGCATGTACAAGTTTTGCCGAGCTGTGGTGGGAAAGTTTGGCAAATACTACTTGAGAGGGCCAACTGAGGAAGAGATCGCAAGGATCATGGCACAAAATGCTGCCGGAGGATTTCCTGGAATGCTTGGAAGCATCGATTGCATGCACCGGGCATGGAAGAACTGCCCGTTTGCTTGGCAAGGTATATACAAAGGGCGTCATGGATATTGCGAGTGTGGTGCTTGAAGGCTGTGGCAGATTATGACCTGTGGATTTGGCATTCTTTCTTTGGCATGGCGGGATCACACAATGACATCAACGTGTTGCGAGCGGTCTCCGGTGTTCGACGGACTAGTCGAAGGGCATGCTCCACCATGCAACTATGAGATCAATGGCCACCAATATACCAAAGGCTATTATCTAGCCGATGGTATATATCCAAAATGGGCCACTTTTGTCAAAACAATCTCGAATCCATCGAGTCTCGAAGAATTCTCACTTTGCTACACGACGGGAGGCTTGCGGGAAGGATGTCGAGCGGGCATTTGGTGTGCTTCAAGCACAATTTGCCATTGTCCGGTACCTGCTCTAAGACGGTCTCACGACCAAATGTGGGAGGTGATGCGAGGCTTGTGTGATCATGCACAACATGATCATCGAGGATGACCGCAAGAATCATGTTAGGTCACATGTTGGTCCCTATGAGTGTCAAGGCCCTCTCGCGGAGGTTGATCATGAGTTGCCCGCAGATTTTGCTGATTTTCTCGCCATGCACGCAGAGATCCGTGACAGCAATGTGCATGAGCAACTTCAAGCTGATCTCGTTGAGCATTTGTGGAGGATCAAAGGAAATACCGTGGCACCTTGATGTATCATCTAGCCCTTTTCATTATATTTGATTACTTGTTTTATTGTTTGTTGTAATTTAATTTGAAAACAATCCTCGAAAACATTTTTTTTCATATGCTACATTTCATATAAATGGTTTATGTGTTAGAAAAAATATTTTAAATGTTTGGGGGCGGCGTTTGGGGGACGCGGGCGGGAGCGACGTCCCCCAAACGCGGCACGAACAAAACACGTCCCCCAAACGCTCCATCCGGCGCGGTTTGGGGGACGGTTTGGGGGATGCGGCTGGAGATGCTCTTACTCACTGGAGCTTACTGTGCTTGTGAAGTTCTTGCCTGGGTCACCGGAGACAAAAAAAAAAAAGTGAAACAGGAAATAGAGAAGAAAAACAGAAAAAAGGAAAAAACCATCCTCAAATGGGCCGGCTTGTAAAATGGGTGCTTCTACCTCATATAGGCCCCCTCACCTTGTTGCTCCCCCCTTCATCGACCTCGTCCCGGACTCCCCACCACCAACAAGCAACAACAATGCCTTTCAATTTCCCATGGCTCAAGAACCCCGCCTCCACATCCACCCCAAACCCTAGCACCAGCGCCCACAACCCGTTCCTCCCCATCCAGACCCACCTCACCTCCTTCCTCTCCTCCCTCCCCTTCCCACGGCACATCCCGTCCCTCTCCTCGCCGCCGGCGGCGGCGTCCGCGGCGGCTCTGCCAGCTAACGAGATAGAGGACCGTCTCGCCGGGGTGCCCGTCTACGCTCTCGCAAACTCCTCCCAGGAGTTCGTGCTCGTGTCCAAGACCCGCGGGGGCGGAAGCGCGACGCCGCCGCCGGCGCTTGGGATGCTCTGCTTCCGGAGGGAGGACGCAGACATGCTCCTGGCGCAGATGGACGGCGACATGCGCGCTGGCTCCACGGTGGTGCCTGTTGCGCTCAACAAGGTCAGCTTCGAACTTGTTGCATCTTGTTCACTTGGCGTGTCTACTGAATTTGGAGAAGTGGTGGTGTCTCAGTGGGCAGTCATATCTGTCGAGGGTGCAAAATTTATATAGTATTTATAAATGCATTCCTGCGTCTGCACTACCTTCTGCGTATACACATTTTAGAGCATCTTATTTATTTTACACGCGATCCAATTTTGTTTTCAGGTTATCCAACTGAAGTCGGATGGTGTGGCATTTCGATTTCTCCCCGATTCTTCTCAGGTGGCTAATGCAATTAAGGTACCACTCTTTTGAAATACTTACATGGCAGTCAGTGTGATTTTACGAGCAAACTTCGTATTTTTACCAATGTTTGTCAATCATATATTTCACTTACGTAATAATGCAAAATCTTTGGTTGACCCAAGATGATACACTTGGCTGGAGTGTTAGAAGATCGCAGCCGGTATCTGTTTGGTCACATGAACTTTTGTCATTATACATAAATCTGCCCTATATTTGGCAGTATAACCAGTTTTCTTGTTATAGCTTTCTGTTTATGTATATACCAAGCAAAACAACCATCTGCAATTCCATTTTTCATTGCATTCGATTGTTCACTGTTTGCAACAGGTTAACTGTAGCAAGAGATACATTTCAGTACCCCCAATTTAATAATTTGATTGAAAATTGAAGTGTGCCGAGATGCAACATTAATCCAGCTTAACACGCCACATTTGCTCCTATTGATCCGTTTTCTATCAGATGTCCAGACAAATATTCGCATAAGTTGCTTGGGGCAACTTGTACACCTGTTACATTAGTTGTTTTGCAATATTCAACTGGAGAGGTGGCCTGGTCCTTATATTCAACTGAATATCAGTCTTGGAAGATCATTTTTGTTGTTGGCTTCAAATATCTTATTTGCTCTAGCATATTAAACGACAGATCAAATTTAGACCAGTTTCAGTACGTCTAAGTTGAATATCTGGGCTAAAACGGCATGTTTACTGGTTCAACATTCTGTACATATTGATGACCCATCATTTGGTCTGCAACCTTGAGTAATATTATGTATCTTTACTGGAGTGGTCGAATTGGCCACTTTCTCACCTAAACAAAATGACAATGGATTTCTTATTTCAAGACAACATCGTGAAACAATGTGAAGGGTTACTCTTTATTTAATTCCATCTGTGCGGCTTCATGCTGCAAGACTAATGTGATAGGTAGTGTAGAAAAATTAAGAATATATGGCTCATTATTAGATATAATAACATTTTATCAGTTATTGATGATTGAGGAGGTTGTGAAGTGGCTGTGTGTTCATCTGGCATCGCCTAAGTAGACTGGAGCACTTTGTTCTTCTATTTTTCCATTTCTACTTGGACACCATATGCACTGGTGCACAATCTTTTTTATAACACATCAGGGCTGATACACCCTTGTGTGTTGGTGAATTTCTTACGTGATGATATGCACAATCTTTTTTATAACACATCAGGGCTAATACACCCTTGTATGTTGGTGAATTTCTTACGTGATGATATTTAGCCCCTCATGCAAGAATTAGCAGCTTTGTATTACTATCTTGCAGTTGATGCAAGACGAAGGGCAATATTTTAACGAGGGATTTCCAGGAGTTCCTGTCTTCCAGGTTTGAATATCTGCATCTAGCTGTTATGATTTTAATTTATATATGTTGCAAAATTTGTGAGTTGTACATCAAACTAATAGTGAACAAGTACTTCTTGTTCAAATTAGTTGTCCAACTACCTTATGTGCATAAACCAAGGCTGCACAAACTTAAGTACTTTGTTTATTGATTCTTGTTAGGTACAGACATGGATATCGAGATTTAATGTCTATAATTTTCTGAAGTAATATGTAGGTTTAGTCATTAGTGACATAATTTTGTTGTTACTAAATATGTTGTAGAAGAATGTAATGCTTAAAGTTTAATTTGGATAACATATCATGTCAGAAAAAACCAACATAACTACAGAAGGAGCAATGGTTAATGGTGTTGGGACCATATGTACCCCTATTAAGACGAATTTCGAGGTTTGAACTAACCAATAGTAGGGCTAAGGCCGTGAGGGTGCACAAATGATGATATCTGAACTCTTGATTTCTTCAATGGACAATTATTTTGAGATGACAGGTCCAGAAAGCTGTATCATTGGCCCCTATTTTGAAACGCACTATGCAGATAGTACAAAAAAAGTTATGTTATACCTAAGCTTGTGCTTAACTAATTAGGTGCCTGTGCTGTGCGAGTAGGGAAGAAAAAAAATGGTGGATAACTAAATATTTAAGAACAG
Source organism: Lolium rigidum (assembly GCF_022539505.1). Lineage (NCBI taxonomy): Eukaryota > Viridiplantae > Streptophyta > Magnoliopsida > Poales > Poaceae > Lolium > Lolium rigidum. Next base: position 116,958,978 of record NC_061508.1, on the reverse strand, counting down.
TGGTGAAAAAATGAGAGCATGCCAATAGCAACTTGGTTCATTTAGATGTCTCACCGCCCCTATGGAACATTAAAATAGTTCTCCTTTGTGACTTCCGTGCATCACCCTGTACCCCTTTTGCCATCACCTTGGTATCCTTCGTCATCACCATGGATAATTTTATCCTGCTCCACCACACGCATTTCATCTTCTTGGAGGTAGACCAGTATCCTGCTAGTCACGAGCCACCCTCATTCACCCACCGACATCTGCCACAACATCGACAATCAGCTCCACAGATCATTTTCGGATTATTCCAACTCTGCTTATGTGCCTTACTGCATCAGGTTATTAGCTTGGTGATTGATTTTAATCTGTAATCCGGAACTACCAGTCACATCTTAAATCGAATAAGCAACACCTTTTTATGATAATTAAGCCACTCATCGACCTATTTTTCAGTCAAGGAGCCTTGTCCTGATGAGTGATAACAAGAGATATCGTCCAGTTTTCTTCAGAAAGGTCAGGATTATCATATGTTTCCCCAACCTTGGTCATCATGTTTTATTCCTTTCAATTTTTTATGCATCTCGTTTCCCCAACCTTGATCAATGATTATCATAGTTTCATACTTTGAATTTTTTATTATGCATGTCCAGGAGGATTTGGACAACTCACTGCACCGAGCATCTCGTGACCAGCAAAAGCCCAACCCAGTTATTAGGATTGGTGAAACACAGGTGTTACATTTATTTGTTTGGTTAAAGTGACAGATTATTTTTACTTCCCATTTGTTGACTTACTCTCTTTTCCAGGTCTCTTCTTTGGAAGATATCATCAGATCTATGAAGGTAAACAAATCCATTATTTACCATATCCTTGTTCAGATGGAATGGCCAGAGCAAATAGCCTTGGAGTGTAGTCTTAGACTAGAAAATAACAAATGACGCATAATATGCAATAACCTATTGTAGTGCACACATGCAATCAACTTTATTTTAGGCACCAAGTTGATTTGAAAACTTGTAATATCATGTGATCACATTGCTGGACTAGTTTTATTAGATATGTGGACCGTTTCTCTATGTCATATCATTACTGGTTCCATTTCCATCGGTTATCTTGCATGTAGAAGCCATTTAATATTCGTACATCGCCTTCTGCCATGCTTCATGTGGTTTCCCAAGTGTCATAGTATGAAGTTACCAAAATCAATGATATATGCTTGCAGGATAGCTCCTCCTCAGAATGGGATGATGCCGTTTTTATTCCTCCAGGATTGGACGTCGCTACTATCTCAAAGCCATCACATGCCAACAATTAGATCTTTCTGTGAACTGAGAGTTGAAGCTGGCCAGCTTGTATTGTCTAGAAACTAGAATATAGTACTTAATCATGGTCACATTAGAATGAATAGTACTCCGTATAAATTTTCATCCCCTTCACACACTTGATTATAGGTGACCATTGGTAAGAGTAGTGGTATCCATGGGTTGCCACCCGCTGGAAAAAGTAATCGTTGGGGGGAGGGCGAGCGTTTGTGCATGAACAGAACTATAGTCCAAATGAGCTAATATCTCGTGCATATGCCATGCTTTTTTTTGAGATGCATATGCCATGCTTTGATTGAGTTCTAATGGTATGGTGGCATAGCCCATGCTATTGTCTACCTCCCCCCGCACCGCTTGCTCCCTTTTGCCTTTGCCCCAGCCACTGTAAGAGCATATGATGAAGCAATTATTTTCAGATTTTCTATCACATTAATTTTTTTGTCAGATGTAAAATACATCATATCTGCTCTAACTGTGCTCCTCTAGGGTGGTGAAATACATCATAGTAGGTGATGTATATTTTACAATTACAAAACATATGGATGAAATTCATACCTAAATGATTTGAAAACACAAATAAATTTCAAATAGTACTCCCTCCGTTCCCTGATATAAGTTTTTTGAGAAAAAGTTCCAAAATATAAGGTATGGAATTCATGCCTAAATGATTTTGCATTGCACAACTTCGTGGATAATTTTGTTAGCATGTTGATTACATTTCCGTATATCATGCACACACCTATATTTTCTCATGTTAATTAGTCTGGGGTAATCTTGTCCAAAACTTTTGTAATGTTTCTTTCATGTACGTTCTTTAATTTTCGTACCAAAAACTATACACCTTATATTTTGGAAATGAAGGGAGTACTAATATCACATCACACAAATAGTTAATTATTATTACACAAATAGTTCATCACTAAGTTGCATACAAATCAACTCAAACCTGTGTAGTTTATTACAAACACTAACAGTTTATCAAGAAACACGTAGTTCATCAAACAATTCAATGACGACCACCACTTCTTTGTTGCCCAAACCATGTCCACCTCCTTTGTTGTCTAAATCATGTCCACCGCTCCTCTATGAGATTCTTCTGAAGATGTTTGGGTATATTCATCACAATGTAAGAACCAACTCCTCATCAGAAGTCACAGTCATAGGGGTTCGAACTCTTAGCTCGAACTCATCTACATTTGCCAAATGGATGTATCAATCTAGAATTAAAACAACACAACACAATTAAGGAAAAAAATGTTGCGAAAAAGAGAAAATTTTAACCCCTTTGACAAAGTATCAAACACCGGCTGGGCAACGCGCAGCTCCGGCGGACGGCGGTAGGTATCCGCGTCCACGACGGCGGTAGAGGAGCTATAGCCAGACGGTAGCCTCAAATGTGTCCTCAAATGCGTCGACGCACGACGGGCGAGGCGGGGCTAGTGGGCAACGGTGGGATGCCTGGTGGGCGCGAGGTGGAGCCGGTCAGTGACCCGTTGACTCCGGCTGGACTCGGCTGTGCGGGAGCTCTCGGATGGCAGATCGAAGATGCCCGGTATTTTGTGGCCCCGCACACCACCGCGCGAGCCGGAATTGGGCCGGTTGGCGGTGGATTTTCACGATGGCTGCATGGTGTTTTCGGCCATCTCAAGTTGTGGGACGAGTCGGGCAAGATGGGGCTGGGGCCAGCAGGCGACGGGGGAGCGATGACATGTCAATTCCCCATGGCGGCGGGCGGTGGATTTTTACGATGGCTGCATGGTGTTTTCGGCCATCTCAAGCTGTGGGACGAGTCGGGCAAGTTGGGGTTGGGGCCAGTAGGCGACGACATGTCAATTCCCCGTGGCGGTGGGCTGGATTTAGCCCGGGTTTTGCGGGCGCGGTGGAGGAGTATGCGCCCAGGAGGAGGAGGGTGGCGGTTGGAGCTCGCACGCAACCTTTTTTTACGATAATTACCTCTTGCAGGGCCCGTTAGGGCATATACAATGGTAGGGAAGACACGTCATCTCTTAGCAGTCCATGTCATCTCGAGAGGATGATAAATATAATCAGTACAATGCATTATCTCTTATTGTCATTCCTTGCAATAAATGATAATTAATTATTTTTAGTAGAAAATTATGTGACTAAGGGAATACAAGTCGTACAATTGGGAAAATAGCCTTCTCTTATTTCATAAGAGATCATTCCTTAGCTAAGGAAAGACAACCTTCACTCCCTTCATTCTCTCTCCTCCAACTAAGCAAAAATTTGACGTGGCAAACGTAAGGGAAGGCTGACATCACCCTATTGTACGTGCCCTTACAAAATTTACACCGCGATGTAAATAATTTAGATTGTTTTTTACATCTACATCACCCGCTGGATCTGATTTTTTTTTGGCTAATGTGATGTTTGATAATATTTATATTACATCTTCAGCTGTTAGTACGCGTTTGGTAGGTCACATTTGATTTGGCCCGCATTAGTGTAGTAGAAATTGGGTCGTTTGGTTTCCCAGAAGGTCTCTGCGTTATGGTTGAACCGGTTCTAGAAGCACCTCTAGGCTTGGCTCGGGAGGAACTGATGATTCACCTGTTTCCAGCGAGCCACCCTCATCTCGCGCTCCGCTGTTGCAAAAGGGAAATTTTCCCTGCACGAGCATGGATGAGGATGGAGATGGCGCAAGCTCGAGCGCGTAGTGGCGATAAGAGAAAAGGGGGACAGGAAAGATTCTATCACCTCCCACCGAGCACCCTCCTCTATTTGTACCCCCACACTCACCGCTCGGCTCGAATCCACCATTACCCCCTCATATCGAGCTCCACCTCCGGTCTCCGAGAAGGTAAGCGGCACATAGATCCCCGGTCGGTGACGATGGCGGCGGTTCAGAGTCATCCTCTTCTTCGACGAGTTCACGTTAACCTTCGACGATGGATGTAAGCAACCACAACATCGGCCAAAGTTAGATCTTGATAGGGTTTGGCAGATATGGCTAGGATTTTTGTTTTATGGTTTGACATGATCTTTCCTTGTCCATCGTTGCTCTGCCATTTCTACCCCAAATGTACTGATTCATCACGTTTTCCGCCCTGCCATTTGCCATGTCTTGTATGATCTTAGTTAGGTTAACTTTTTGTTCATTAACTCGGTAGTACATATTTAGTTCACCAATGCTGTAGGTTATGATCTGTGTGCTTATTCATCTGTGATATCTGGTTATTGTGTAGGAATCCTTTTGCGACGACTTCAACTAGGCCCTGGTCTGCATGGGGGTGTCGCAGATCCCCTCACAAGTGCCAAATTTGTAACCCATTGTTGAGTCCTAGACGTCGGGGATCGATGTGCCGGTCAACGAGGCACCTGTGGCTTCCCTTGTGGCCCAGGTGGCGGCGGAGGTGGCGGGAAGGATGGTCACCACAAGAAAGAGGAATTCCAAGAACCGCAGTGACGCGAAGAAGGCCATGAGGGCTGCACAGAAGGGGACCATGAAATGGCTCCCCTTCATGTCCAACGAGCACTGCGGTGCTAGCATTAGGAGGGTGAGGTGGATTATTGTTAGCAGGCTCCGCCGAACCTAGCGGTGCTCAACGGTGCGTGCGACGAGAGCAAAACCATCCTTCTGGAGGTTGACCACTACTGTAACCACCTGGCCATTTAACTGCGCGAACCAAAATTTCCATATAGACAGCGTGAGAAATATTAACTGCGCGAACCAAAATTTCAACGTTTCTGCAACCTCTGGCCATTTAGATTCAGTCCGTCAGTCGCATATCCTTGACTTCAAATGACTATGCAGACGCTGTGACTTGTAAGGCTCGATCCTTTTCTTAGCCATGCGGTAACGTGTGGATCTGCGTCTGCGTCTAGGGCTGGAAGGCCTAGCTTTCGATCTACGCAGCCCTTGACACTGGCTGCTGCCTTCTGACTTGCACAGCCCAGTCACTTTATATTTTTCCAAGAAATAATCGAGAATTGACTGGGCCAAGTTTACCGAGAAGCAGCCCCAGATCTTCATCCAACGGTCGAGCAATTTTCCCTTAGGGCAGCGTTCTCCTACGTAGCGCACACGGACACGGTTTCTTGGCTCTCAAGTGGTTTCCTTGGTTCTCAAGCTTACCTCTTCCCTCCCCTACGCGAGCCTCCCAGCTCTTTCGATCGCCCTTGGTTAATTGCCGCGGCGGCGCACCCAAACCACCTGGCTTCCTGTCCTTGCCGGTTGCGGATCGGATGTGATGGTGTAGTAGTACACTACATCATATACGTCGATCGACCCCTGAGGGCAACGATCGTTCTACTCAAGAGCAATACGATTTACACGGCGATGTCGACCGAGGCGGAGCAATGCCATGGCGGAGGAGGCGGAACAGACGACGACGGCCTGCCCGAGGACCAGATGTTCGAGCTGCTCACCCGCGTCTCCCTCGACGACCTCGCCGCGTGCCGCCAGGTCTCCGCCCAGTGGCGCCGGCTCACCTACGAGCCGGCGTTCGGGCCGCAGCACTGCCGCCGCCGCGCCGACGCCGTCGTCTCGGGCTACTTCGTCCAGGGCATGGCCCGCAACCGCTACTCCGCCACATTCGTCTCCATGACACAGCCCTCCTCATCCTCCTCCCCGCCCGTCTCGCTCGACTTCCTGCCCTGCGCGCACGTCCGCGTCGAGGCCGTCTCCGCGCACCGCGGCCTCGCGTGCTGCGTCGACGCCGACGCCGCCGCGCGCGTGGGCGGCAAGGCGTCCTCCGCGCGGTGCTACTACGCGTGCAAGCCCGCCACGAGGCAGTGGCTGGCGCTGCCCAACCCGAGGCTGCGCTTCCGCACGGCGGCCACCGCGATGGTGGCGCGCCCGGCCGGCGCCGGCGCCGGCGCCGCGGCCGACTTCAAGATCCTCCGGCTCTCGGTCGCCACGCTGCGGGACCGCCTGCGCTGCGAGATCTTCGACTCGCGGAGGGGCGCGTGGCGGCGGTCCGCGGAGGTGATGCTGTGGCCGGAGTCGCTCGTGGCCGCCGGCCCGGCGACGAGGGTCCACGGCGCCATGCACTGGCTCCGGTGGCCAGACAGTCTCACAGGCGCCAGCGACATCTTTGCTTTCGACATGAAGAGCGAGACGTGGAGACTCATCGGCCTCCCGCCGGAGGTGGGGGAGGACAGGTGGGCGACCAAGAAGCTGATGACGGTGGAGGGGAAGCTGTGCCTGGTGGTGATCGAGGACGAGGAGGCTGCGGTGTGGGTGATAGCTGGCTACGGCAGGCAGCAGGAGAGGTGGGAGAAGAAGATGGCGGTGAGCTTGAAGGGACTCGCGGTGAACCAAAGGAGAGACCTCGTACTCAGAGATCTCTGCTCCTCCGAGGTCGCCTTCTTCAACAGTGTATACAGAGTGATCTGGTAATCAAATTGCTCGTTGAAGCCTCTTTTAGCTTTAGCGGTACAATCTTCTCAAACACAGGACTAATCTCTCTTTTTTACAGGTACGATTTTTGGAAGGGCAAGGTAGTAGAAGTCCCGGTGCATCACAAATGCATACATGAAGTTTTCAAATACGAGTCAGATCTGGACCCTTGGGACATTGACGAAATCAAAATCTAGACTGAGATAGACAGACACTGCTGAGATATGCATTTTGGAAGCTCACATTTTCCAGAACTGCCAGTGGCGTCTATTCTCACTATCCGGGTTGAGCCTTTCGTTTTCGTGAGAGAAGGCAACACGAGTCTTGATGATGTCGACAAATTCAATTAGTTTCATTTTGTTGTTATCACTGTTTTAGAATTTAATTAATTATTGCATTTTTTATTTGGGAGACAATACCGACCGGAATAATCATGTATTGTACATGCCCGGTATGACCCTATTTCACTTATCTTCCGTTGATATTCGCAAAATATGACAATCACATGGTCTTATCTCGTGATGATATTTTTTCCCTTAGACGCAACATTTATTTACCTGAAAAGTAATGTAATGGTAGAGTTGTATTTTGTATTAGAAATTTAATTTGGCTTCTGGGTGATGTGCTCCCTCCACCCAAAATACATAGGAGTACTTCTAATTGTTAGAAAAAATAACAAAAAATTTCGCTTGAGCATCTAAACAATCTATGTACATCTCGACAATTGCGACAATGTTTGAAAAGAACTACATACACACACCTAATGCAGAGACACGGAGCGGATCTTGGCACATAACGAAGATAGAGGGTTTCCTAGGATGCTTGGAAGTATCGACTATATGTGCATGGAAGAACTATTCATTTGCACACCAAGGCATGTACAAAAATCACAAAGGATCATGCAATGTGGTGCTTGAGGCAGTCAGGATCTGTGGATTTGGCATGCTTTCTTCGGTGTGGCAGGATCACACAATGACATTAATGTGTTGCAGCACTTGAATGTGTTCTAAAAGCTTGTTGAAGGCACTGCTTCTCTGATGCAGTTTGAGATTAGTGGACAACATTATGACAAGGGGTACTATGTGGCTGATGGTATCTATCGATGATGATCAACATCTGTTAAGACAATCTCAAACCCTATGCGTGGACGGACGAAATCTTGGTTTGCTCAGCAACAAGAGGCTTGTAGGAAGGATGCGGAGTGGGCATTTGGTGTGTTGTAAGCTCGATTTGCTATTGTTAGGTAAGTCGCTCTTAACTGGTCGAAAGATCAGATGTGGGAGGTCATGACTGCCTGTGTGATATTGCACAACATGATCATTGAGAGCGAGGTGGAATTTCCAGTGTTTGACACTGAACCGTATGAATGAATGAGCCCTCTTGTAGATATTGATCATCATGTACCACCCGTGTTTGCTGATTTTCTCGCAAAGCTTCAAGAAGTTCGAGAGACAAATACTCATCACCAACTACAAGATGATCTGGTGGAGCATTTGTGGATGCTCAAAGCTGCGGCCCAGTTATTTTATCTGTTTGCCATGATGATCCAAACATGTTAAGTTATTTGTGTGCTTTGTTAAACTTAAATTATTTATTTACTATGTTGAACTTGTTTAATTATTTCTATGAATGGTTGAACTTGTAAATTACTGTAGTTTATTTGTTATTTTAAATTTAAATTATATTAAAATTATTATATGGGAAGGGCATATGGGGTGAATGGTTGGGCGCCGGCACCTCCCCATAATGGCATCTACGTCGGTGCTGCCATACAAGCTTAAAAAAGATCTTCGCTAGACATAGTCGTCCGCACCCACATCCTCGCCTCCTGCCCCATCGACCCGCGGGTGCCGCGGCCCTACGCGCGTGTACTAGAGACCGTCGCGGCGACCTACGACCACCTCGTCGCCGCCACACACGGGTTCCTCACCCGCGAGGGCCATGTCAAATTCGGCGTCTCGGCGTGGTGCTCTGCTCCCCATGGCTTCGAGGGACTTTCTGGGCGTCTTCGGCGGCGGCGGGAAAGGGGCTTCGAGCATCGCTGCTGGCTAGTCGTGAGGTGGCCCTCCGTCTTCGTCGTGGGAGGAAGAACAGGGCCGGACGCCCGCGCGTGTCCGCTTCGACCCATGCACGACCCAAATTTGGTCCATGGACGGGTCGAGCGCGGAAAGTCGGCCCGTTTGGATCTTGTAGCTGGAGGTTTTTTTGTCCGCCTTTCCAGCTGGACAAAAAACGGATACGCGCGGACTGGTTGGGTCTCCCTCGTTGAAGATGCCCTAACTTCTTCTCTCCCAAGAAAGAAAACAGACTTATAAAAAGAGAACGGAGTCAGAGTGCCAAGCCGGCCGCCCTGAACTGAAGCAGGCTTCTTGACCAGACGCACCGGAACTCTCAAAAACGGAAGCCGCATCAGAATTCTCTCTCGCCGGTGTCGACACGCACCAGGACCAACCATGGCCCGCTACGACCGCAGGATCACCGTCTTCATCCCCGAAGGCCACCTCTTCCAGGTGGAATACGCCCTCGAGGTCGTCCGCAAGGCCAACGCCGCCGTCGGCGTCACCGGCGTCGACCTTGCCGTCGAGAAGAAGTCCACCCCCAAGGTCCGGGCCTCCAGGTAGGCGACCGAACCTAACCCGTCCGCCCCTCCCTCCCCGCGCGCCTGCCTTGGCATCGACCGGATCTCGCGGTTTTCTCACCGGGAAATCCCTCCTCTCCCGAATATGGACCAGGACCAGGACCAGGCCGGCAGTTCTCCACGCGAGTCCCAGGTTGGATTCCATGGCCACCCATAGCCGCAGATCGAAGGAATGCTACATGGCGAGGTGGAGTTGCACGACCCGTGGTGGGGGCCATTGCCGGCGCCGCCTGGAGCTGCACCAGCCGCGGAAGCCCAAGCAGCTGTCGCCGTCATCCTCGTCTCGCGGACCCAGCACCTCCGCCAAGCCCTAGGGAAGCCTGCTGGAACGGCGTCGACTACAACCTCGCTGACGCACCCGGGGTCTTTTTTTATTTCTGATTTTTTTTTAATAAACTGTTATATTCATGGCAACAGAGAAGAAGGTCAACACGATCTGTTAGACCCAGTTTACTAGGAAAACCGGACCCAAAAACCGTACAAACGACCCATTTTTGAGAAAAAAAGGGGTCAGAAAACCGCACAAACAACAGAGCCTCGTCGCCCGGCACGACACAAAGCCACCATTGCACAAAACAAACACATCCGTGCCCGGAGCCGCCACTCCGGCTTCCCCTGCTCGGTTACGAGCCGCAATGCCACACGGACTAGACGCCTCGTAGCCCAGGCTACACTAGACGACCATCCGCAAACCACGAACGTCGCGCCAAAAGATCTGGGGCCGCCGCCCCGACGTGCCAGCCAGACCGACCATCTGATCGCGCCGACCGGGCCGACGGACTCGCTACCCACGTAGCACAAGCACGCCACCCTTGCCTTGCTAGACCACGACCACACCCCATATGCCCGTAGTTGCAAGGCCGTTCGAGGCCGCCACCTCGACGCACCATCCACCATTCGGAGCCGCTGCCCCGGCTTCCACCATCTTCGGCCGCAAGGCAACCATGCCTAGTTGATGCAAACCTGACACACCGCAAGTGTTGAGGCCTCCAAAGGCGGGGCCTTCAAGAAGGTAGCGGCATAGATGTCGCCATCGCCCGCTCCCGAGGAGCTTAGGTTTTCACCAGGAGAACACCAGTCACCCGCTCCCGTGGGCACCGTCATCATCGCCCTACTCATAACAGGTTCTAAGCTTTCGCCTGGCATGCCATCTCCACCATCAAGCCCACTAGAAGCTCGGGTCGAAGGAGCGCAACAAGAACATGGGACCTTGCCACCGACCACCAAACGCTTACACCCGATGCAGCAGCCAAAAGCAGCACCTCACTCCGCATCCAACAACTACCGGAGCACCAGAACGGGACGGGAGCCGTCGAAGATAAGGTCACCAGCCGCCACGCCGTCGAGCAACTGCACCATGGGCCTGCAGAGGCCCAGATCGGCCCTGCCCACAACGACCTAGACGCCTCCACTGCGCCAAGGACCCCTCTGGCCACCAGCGCCCTTGCGCATCTACGTGCGGAGCCAGAGCCGCGCACAACCACCGCCGGTCACAGCCACCGCATCCCGAGGCCGCTCCCCCGTCGCCGATCTGAAGCTACCCGCTCGCTTGAGCGCGACCGACCCGCCACGACGCTCGCTTGAGCGCCGCCGGCCTCAATCGCACCAACGCTCGCTTCAGCGCGCTCTAACCGTCCATGACGCAACAGCGGGAGCTCCACGCCGCCCTGCGCCAAAGCCAGGCGCCGGCCCGCCCCTCCGGTCGACGAAGCTGCCCCGCGCCCACCTCTGGAGCGGGGAAGGGAGATCCCGCCGCCGCCCACGCCGCGCAGGCTTTGCCGGCGGCGGCGAGGGAGGAAGGTGGAGGCGGAGCTTCTCCTGACGGCTACGGTTAGCCCCCAGGTCGCCCGCGGGGAGCGACCGAGGCCTCTCTGTATGCGATCTCAGATTGTTCTTTGAAAAGGTTACAAATCATATCATTTCTGAAAATTTTAGTAGTGGCGTCTAAGACCAAATAGCACGCCAACAGTATTCGCGTTACTACTGCTGTGCTAGTTCAATACTTCAATGCATGCAGCTTATGTTCGCGTTACTAGTGGTGTTCATCGTTCAATATTTACTATCTATGTGCACAACCTCACTAATCTGTCTATAGATCTGCGAAATAATACAACTTTCATCTTCCATGCAATCTGTGTACGTGTGACCTCACTAATGGGTTTATAGATATGCAGATAAAACCACCCCCATGGGCAAAGTATTGCACATGAAAAACATGAAGCAAACTAAATGTTGAATGTGTGTGTACATCAGTGAACTGATAAAAAAATGTACTAGAAGAATAGAAATACTATATATATAACAAACACTGAGGCAAAAATCTAACAATGGGCCATCTCGCGGAAACATGTGTAAATAAAGTTCCTCAGAAAAAGGACTTAGCTAAACACAAACAAAAAGTATATCGTGTTCTCAAACTTCTTTCAAACTGAATAATTGTGTGTCTTAACACGACATCAAACAAAACCCGAGCCCTCCAAGTGACATGTAAATATTTTTATTAAATAAAATATATTGATATTGCGAAGATATCAATTTACACTTAGCCTCTGTACGAACAAGATGTCTAGAGATAACAAGAATGCACTCATCAAAGAAAAACTAAAAATAAAAGATAAGAAAGAAAACAACGACAAGGTCGTGGTGATGAAACACTCGCAACAATGTCACACTAGCCACCACCAAAGACAAAACTCGGACTACATAAGAGATTCTCCAAAAACAACTTCTCCAAAAAGAAAACAATGTACACGAGTTGTCATCGCTCGATCAAAGAACTTGGGGTTTCACCATACGGAAAGTCCGAGTTCACAAAACAATGCCCTCGACAAGGCCATTGCTAGGTAGCACAACCAATGAAGGACGAACCTTGGGTTTTCACCCCGGAAATCGCCACTCGGTACTCGAGGAGCACCACCAAGATTGTAGTCCTCCTGTGCTACCACGCCCTCTTGCCAAGGCCGTTCTTGCAAGTCACCAAACACCTGACACATAGGAACAACATGTGTAGCATAGTCTTCATCGCAACAAATACACCTCTCGACCATAACTTCAAAACCTCCAATAGTAGCCACCATGACTTTCTCCACATTTGTCGATATCACGGGAGTCTATTCTTAGACATGTCTATGGCACCAACAATAAATTGAAGCTTTGTTGCCATTCTCTCAAGAAGCCTCGTTGGATGAAGACAAGGACGCCCACAACCGGATCTATTCCCATTTAGATATCCAGTGGGGTCACCCGCCGATCATCCAAGATCCCTAACATGAAGACCCAAACTCGTCGACTGTCAAATCGATGAGGCCGACAACAAGAAGATCAACAACTTGGCGCGAGTAGACTAGAAGGGCCAAACCACCTTTATCCAGGCCACACCAGCAACCTACCACTGAGGAGAAGGCGATACATGCCGATTTTGCTGGTCCCTTCCGATGTTGAACTGGAGCACACATGAGACTAGACGAATTGGGAGGCAATTTTTCGTCATGAGCATGCCGAGCGTCCAGGCGGCAGCCTATGCGTGTGGTAGACACCGCCTGTTGGACCCATATTAGACCCAAACAGGCAAGGTACTCAGAGTTTGGATTCAGAGTTGGGTCGATTTTTGTCGGACAAAATTGAGTCGTAGTATCGAATCGTAGAATCAGCTGGGATCCTACCATACTTACTCATAAAAGATTTTTTTATCACGCATAATTTTTTTAATAGTATAATGGACATAAAAATAATAATCCATAAAGTTTATAGCAATAATGTTCTAGCGATAGATCATTTGAGATTTCCTAGTTAAATAAAGGGTAGTGAAGCAAGTGAAAAGGGGTTGGAATGTTTAAGTAGTATCTTTGTATGGTTTAGCGGATGCAAAAACAATGAGTTAGTAGAATCAAAAACCCATAAAAAGGATTTAGATTCTACATTATTGAAAAGGATTCTATGATTTGGATCGGGACTCAGTATGGATTCTACCCGATTAGGATTCATAGTAGAATTTAGATCGAGACGGTGATGTAAAGTCGTCAAATCGTAGGATTTCGATAGTAGGATCGAGATTCTAACTACCTTGCAAACAGGCCCAGCTTCGCCGCCTCCCAAGCGCGGTTGCGTCGCATCGCGCTGATGCAATGCACCTACACATCGATAACCACCGGTCTATTCGATGCATGTAGTGGCCGCAAACCTCTGCCTAGATCGGGGCCAGGACACGCCCGCGCTGCTCGCACAGTAAGGCAACAACGCTCTTGCGCCGCCGAGGGCCATCGCCTCGTCTGCTCTACCATCACCTAGCGTCGCCGCGTTGCCTTCTACCTCCACAAACCATCACGCGCACGCTCCCATCATCATGCACCTCTGCACAACAAATTGCGCGCCTTCTTTGCCCTCTGACTTCGGTAAGACGGGCACCGCCGCCGACATGGGAAATTTGGAGGGAACCTAATAGGCGAATCTTCGAGCATGAGGAATTATATGCAGCAGCCCTATCTACGCGTATACGAGACGAGGTGGCCTTATGGTACATGGCGGGAGCGCTAATTCTTTTCGATCCGGTTTGAGTTTTTGGCCCCGCGCTTTTATCCTTTGGATGACTAGGGTTCTTGCCTATGTTTTTGCACATTTTGCTCTTTGTAACAAATCTTCTATCTAATCAATGAATTTAATAGTTCTCCTCCTAACATTTTCAAAAGAAATTGATCATAGGTTATGTTTACATCACTCAGAGCATCTCCAGTCGCGTCCCCCAAACGGCGTTTGGGGGACGGCGGACAAGAAATGGGGAAAATCGCGTCCCAGTCGCGTCCCCCAAAGCTAATAGCGCCTCATTTTGTGTCCGCGTCCTCGGCAGAGACTCCATGATGGAGTCTCTACCGGGGACGCCGGACACAAAATGAGCGCCCACATGCATGCATGCAGCCTTTAGTCCCCACATGCTAGTCTCTTCCCCCACTCTTTCTCTCACCTACTTTTCCCACATGGGGTGGTCCCCTCTATTAAAATGCATGCATCCGGACGCTGTTTGAGGGACGCGGCTGGAAAGGGTCTCTTTTTTGTACAGATTTTTTGTCTCTTTTTGTCCGGCGCGGTCCCAAACGTCCCCCAAATCATTTGTGCCGGACGCTTTTTGAGGGACGCGAGTGGAGATGCTCTCAATTTTCTTTCTTTGAAAACATAGGGGGCTTTTTTTAGGCACAATTGGGGGCTAGAGAGGGAGCAGCTGGCGAATCCTATACACCGACCAGGTCGGTGCTTACCCAGCACCGCACACCCTGGTCGGGTATAGGGCCCGGCCCATTTGCGATTTTTCATTTTATTTTCGTTTTCTGTTTATTCGTTTTCTTTTCTTTTTTGTTTGTTTTTCTGTTTTCTTTTCTTTTCGTTTCGTTTCTTTTATTTTCTTTCTTTTTAAAAAATCCGAAAAATAAATTAATTTTCTTAAATTTTTTAAAAATGTTCAAATTTATTATTTGTTCAAATTTGAAAATTGTTCAAATTTGAAAATTGTTCAAAAATAAAAAATGTTCATATTACAAAATTTGTTCAAACTTAAAATTGTTCAAACTTAAAATTGTTCAAAATTAAAATTGTTCAAATTTAAAATTGTTCAAAATTAAAATTGTTCAAACTTAAAATTTGTTCAAACTTAAAATTGTTCAAACATAAAATTGTTCAAAATTAAATTTTGTTCAAATTTTTTTAAAAAAAGGAAAATTTAATAAAATTGTCAAATCAGAAATTCTCGATTTTAAAACTTAAAGTTCAGATTTTAAAATTTTCATTTTTTAAAATATTCAAATTATAAAAAATGAACAGAAAGAAAAGAAACAAAAAAAGAAAACGTTTACCTGATGCTGTTGGGCCGGCCCAGCCAGCCACATCGGACCACCTGAAATGAAAACTGCCAGCCGGGTTCGTGGGCCGGGCCCAATAACGGCCGGGGGGTGTGCGGCTCCTCGCTTTGCCACCGACCAGGTCGGTGTAAAGCAACACCCGGAGCAGCTACCCACCACATGTTAGCAATGGTTTATACGCTTCGCTAGAAACTGTTAATGGGCTTGGCCCATTAGTTCGGGACGAACAACACGCTGGTTCTGGACGAAAGCGACAACCTATTTTGAAAATTTTGTTCACATTTGAAATTTGCAAAAAGTTCAAAATTGAAAATTTTGTTCACATTTGAAATTTTCTCAGATTTAAAATTTTCTTAGATTCGAAAATTGCTCATAATTGAAATTTTCTTAGATTCAAAATTTCCTCAGAATCAATTTTTTTTTCAGATCTGAAGTTTGCTCAGATTCAAAAATTGCTCGAATTTAAAATTTTCTCGGATTCAAAATTCTCTCAGATTTGGAATTTGCTTACTTTGAAAAACCCACACAAAAACCGAAGAAACGAAGAGAACCGGCAGAACCGAACCAAAAGAGGACAGGAGACTGAACTAGAAAAAAAACGCAGGAAAAAACATAGCGGGGCTTGTCGAATAAATGGTTCAGGCCCATAATTGAAAACCGTGCGTGCGATGGTTTGCACGCATCGCTAGTTAGCGATGAATATGATTTGCTGGCTAGAGAGCAGTTGAAACGTTTAAAAAAAAGTTGAATCCATCTTGGGCTGGCCACTCTTTCATGTACTGTTGGTCCTCCACTTTGAACTAAATTACATCCCATGCCACATGAATCAGGGAGGTGCTATACACCACACTGATCGGTGCCGACCAGGTGCCGCACGGCCCGCATTCCCCTCACGGTGGGTGTTGGGCCGGCCCAGTCGCATCCTTTTTCCTTTTGTCAGCTTTATTCTTTTTTTGCGTTTTTTTTTAAAATTCAAAATTTTAACCTGATTTCTTTGGAAACAAAAAATTTCAAAATCTAAAACTTTTAAAAATTGATTTTTTTAAATTATTTTTTATATATTTTCTATAGTTCTAAAAACAATATTTTTAATTTTTATATGAACAATTTCCGAGTTTGAACAATTTTCGAATTTGAACAATTTTCAAGTTTAAAGAAATTTCGAATTTGAACAATTTTTTTATTTGATTTTTTGTATTTGAACAAATTTCATATTTGAACAATTTTCGAATTTAATTTTTCTAAATTTGAAAAAATAGAATTTTAATAATTCTCAAATTTAATTTTTTTCGAATTTGAACAGTTTTCGAGTTTAGACGTTTCCTGGAAACAGAAGAAAAAAATGAAGAGAAAAGAAAAGAAAACAAAACAAAAAACAGAAAAAGAAATAAAAACAGAAAAGAGAAAACGAAAACGGAAACAAAGCTAAACGGGCCAGGCCCAATACCCGACCAGGGTGTGCGCTGCCTGGTAGGCACCGACCTGGTCGGTGTATAGGACTGGCCCATGAATCAAGCTCACGGGCTGAGAATCTTGGAAGGGAGAAAACAAGCTCACGGCCTCACAAAACAAGCTTCTTCTCTCCCAAGAAAGAAAACAGACTTAATAAGAAAAAAGAAGAACAGAGTTAGTCAGAGTTCCGAGCCGAACAGCCGTGAACTGAAGTAGACTTCCTGAACCGCCGCACCGGAACTCTCAAAAGCGGAAGCCGCAGCCGAAATCTCTCTCGCCGGCGTCGCCACCTACCAGGACCAGCCATGGCCCGCTACGACCGCGCGATCACCGTCTTCTCCCCCGACGGCCACCTCTTCCAGGTGGAGTACGCCCTCGAGGCCGTCCGCAAGGGCAACGCCGCCGTCGGCGTCCGCGGCGTCGACACCGTCGTCCTCGGCGTCGAGAAGAAGTCCACCCCTAAGCTCCAGGACTCCAGGTACGCGACCAACCCTAACCCGTCCCTCCCCTCCCCGCGCGATCGCCTCTGATCCGACCGGATCTTGCCGTTTTCCTCACCGGGAAAATCCCAATCTCCCCCGAATTTTCCCAGGTCCGTGCGCAAGATCGCGAGCCTGGACTCCCACATCGCGCTGGCCTGCGCGGGGCTCAAGGCGGACGCGCGCGTGCTCATCAACCGGGCGCGCGTCGAGTGCCAGAGCCACCGCCTCACCGTCGAGGACCCCGTCACCGTCGAGTACATCACGCGCTACATCGCCGGCCTGCAGCAGAAGTACACGCAGAGCGGCGGGGTGCGCCCCTTCGGCCTCTCCACGCTCATCGTCGGATTCGATCCGTACACCGAGAAGCCGGCGCTGTACCAGACCGACCCCTCGGGCACCTTCTCCGCCTGGAAGGCCAACGCCACCGGCCGGAACTCCAACTCCATGCGCGAGTTCCTTGAGAAGAATTACAAGGAGACGTCCGGCAAGGAGACCATCAAGCTTACCATCCGAGCCCTGCTTGAGGTATGCTACTGGACACCCCGAATTATCCTAGTCGACCAGGAGCTACATTCATGCTGCTACTTTTTTTGTTGGACAACCAGCATACCAGTAACTATCTCATCCATAAAAGTAGTAATTGCTCATGTGAAGATAGTTAGATGCTCCAAGAGATGACAAATGGATCATGGAGAGTAATTGACATATGAGTAGGACAAACTTTAATTCTCTGAAGTGATAATTTGCTGATTGTTTTGGTAAAAAAGGCATGGCAATGACTGATTAATTGCTGGACTATGTGTTGCTGACAATGGAACTAAGATGCCTTGCTCAAGGTGCAAACTGAATGATCTTGTCTAGAGTTTGTGTTTGTTCTTTTGTTTGCTCAACAAGCTAAGTTGCGTGGTGTTTGTCATGGTTTACTGCTACAAGAACTCCACTTCAATGCAAACTTAGATCAGTTGCCTGATGTCTGTTGCATTCAAATATTCGACCAGGATTTAGATTCATACTGCCATTTTTTATGCTAAATGTTGGAGGACCAGCATACCAGTAATCGTCTCATCCAAAACGAAGTGGTAATTGCTCATTTGAAGTGATAATATGTCAACTGAATAAAACTCACCTTATTGCAAACTTTAGATTAGTTCCCTGATATCTGTTGCATTCAGTAAGTGCATGTGAGAACACATGCTCTAAGAGGCTACAAATTGAATAGAGTAATTAACACAGTAGGACGAATTCACTTCTTTCGAGTGATAATATGTTAGCTAACTGGTCTAATTGGTTCACCATGTGCGGCCAATGGAACTAAGGTGTCCTTACTCAAGGTGCCAATGGAATGATTGGCCTAGAATCTGTGTGCTTTTCTTTGTTTGCTTAACCAGCACAACCAGCAAAGTGCTTGGTTTTAATAGAAAATTTTAGATTAAGTTCCCTGCCTTAGTTATAATCAAATTAATCGAAATGGCAATGAAACCAAATTAAAGTGAGATATGATTAGTTCCTGCATTTGCTTTCTACTTTAGGGTGATACCTGTTGGTCTCTACTGTCTAGATTTTATGCTCATAGGTAGTGCAGTCTCAGCAGTAAATTCCATCTAGTTCAGCATTTGTAATCTTGATTTCATCTGAGGTCACTTAAATCTTAACACAAAGTTAGATTAAGTTCCCTGATATATGTTGTAAGTGCATTGAGATAGGATTGATTCCTACACTTGCTTGCTACTTTAGGTGATTCTTGTTGATTTCTTCTATTTAGAGTACATGTTCGTATTGGCTATTTGCAATGACAATTTCATCTGCACTTGTATTTTATTGCTCAGTTCTTCAAGTATAAGTGAGTTTTCAAAAGTTGTTCCTACCTCTTAATTGTCTTATTAGTTACTACTTTTATGCATTACAAATTTTGAAGACTAGACTATGTGTTGTCAATTTTACTGTTGCTTTAGTATTATTATGTTGCATACAGAGGATGTATAGATGTGCAGACTCAGTATTATATTTAGGGACAATTCATATATGCTACTGCAAATATGTATTGGAGAGACAAGTTTATCCGTCTTGGATAAAATCTCAAAGCAAGTTAAGATAGAGACATAATTTCAAGTTTCAAATATTTTTCTGTACCATATTAGTACTGTATCTTTTGGATTTGAAAAACCACAAACACCTGTGGCTAGCTATTTGTAAACCTCAGCTCTAAAATTTGTTTGCTTTTGATTACAAATGGTTACCACATAGGCACGTTCACTATGGTAGATAATGGTTTATGGTGGTTATTTACTTATTGATCTCTCTTCAGTGCATGTGTTGCGCTTAAAAATCTATCTGCCCCCTCATTGCTTGTCATTATGACATTTTGTCTGGTATTCAGAAATATGTTAATATCAAATGCAATACTATTTGTGGTCAATCATTGTGATGCACCTTGTATCTCCAGCTTAAATTTTCTGTCTGCATTGTGTGTATTTCACTTATCAACTTTACGGCACTGAATTGATCTCCTGTCCTTCCTGTAGGTTGTCGAGAGTGGTGGCAAGAACATAGAGATTGCAGTGATGACACATAAGGATGGCCTCCGCAACCTTGAAGAGGCTGAGATCGATGAGTATGTCGCTGAGATCGAAGCTGAGAAGGCGGCCGCCGAGGCTGCAAAGAAGGGTGGCCCGAAAGACACCTAATGTAATCATGATTCATCACGGTTGCAGCACATTGCTCCTCTAGCCTGGTTTTATGTTCCATAGCCAGCTTGTTGTTTTACTTGTTTCAGAGGAATGCATAATTGTTTGGTCGAAGTGGTTGGTTATTTGTGGCGTTGTTTATTCATTCCTGATGAAGCTGCCTGGACTAAACCTCGGCTCCCTTTACAGTTCGAATCCGTTGTATGCGTCGGCTGAGGCGTTACTGGGCCCTGGACGTATTTTACAAAGTAGGCCGATATATCATACAGTTTATTAGTTGCAGTGGCAGGCTGTAGGTGGGTTTGAAAGCCGCGCAATATGCAGGTCTTAACAATGCCGCTCTACAAGTTGACCTTTAATTTTAAGCCACTGAGAAGGGTCTCGAGGGATCAACTGAACCAAGAAATCACAAATCGACAAACTATAAGGAGCCTGACGGTTAGCTCATATGGCAAGTAACTCTGAAAGAAGATCGATTACAGCTGAAAATACCATTGATATGATTATTTACAACTCCTAAACTAGATGGTCCAGCTTATCCTTCCACAGTGTGCAAGTGACTTATGCCGAAGCTTTTTTTTTATATAACAGTACAACGATGCCTTATTCTTGTTAGGAATAAATTAGCTTTAGATTTAAGCTAATCAAGCAGTTAGCAGATTCCTTAGAATATTTCCTATAGCAGTTAGCATATTAGTGATTTGTCCAATCGCTGTGCAAAGCGAACAGTTGACACCAACATGTAATAACCGACATTGTAAGCAACGGTTCGGATAGTATATAAACCTGACCAAAGTATCAATAAAGCAATCATTCACATCCATTCTTTCCTCTCAATCTCTCTGTCTCTCTTCACGCTGTGTCGGAGGTCGCTGAAGAACAAATCGTCGATGCCGTGTAGGAGGATGTGGCCTCTGCCACTAGCATCACCGCGGACGCCGACGACCTGCTCCCTCCTCCGCCGGCCTTCGCCATCCCGCCCAGGCTGTTGGGTGGGCCGAGCGCCAGTTCGCTCATTGACGAAGAATTTGAGGCGCTGCCTCCACTGTCCACTGGTGTACTACCAGCGCCACGGCTTCGGCCCCTGCCTCCCATCTCCAACGCCCTCCGGCGAGGACCTGGCGCAGGAGAACGACGTTGCAGCCGCTGCTCACGTCGTCCAGTCACTCCCCGACCTCAATCTCCTTGCGCCGGATGAGGAGAAGGCCGAGGACACGGCGCCTTCGGCCGCCCTTCCGACGCCCTCGCCGGAGGCACGCGTGCTGCTCCGTCGCTTCGCGTCGACCATGGCGGCTCGCCCCGCCGGCATCCGCGGAGGGACTTGGTCCCCCGAGGCCCTCGGCCTCGCCGGCCGCGTCGCCGAGATCCGCCTCAACGAGGCTGCTCCTCGCTTCCCCTCCTCGTCCGCGGAAGGATCAAGCCGGCACTGAATCGCCGGCCACAGGCACCGGCGTGAAGCAGGGCAGGGGAATCGAGGAGATCGAGGGAGGAGACCGACGGGATTATTCTTGAAGTCGCCCACCTCGACCACTTTTCTTTTGACCCCTGGTCCAGGCAGCGCCCACTAGGCCCGTGTCCTGAAAAGCCTTGCAGGCCTCACATTGCTACTGTGCCTCGTGACACACAAAGATAGACTAATCTACTCTACTTACAAATTCTGTAGTCTAGCTCTGATGTTTCTAGCAACTTGTAGATCTAACAAGTAGCGTATCAACTGTTTTTACTCAGTTTAACTGTTTATTGTGATATAAATACATATTTCTAGACCCTATGTCTATTAGAGATTACAAGTATGTAATGGGCCATGTTATTAATATATTTGTCTCTAGCATATAATAACATGTTATTTGGTACAACAATTTTATCCCGCGCTTTAAATTCATCCGCGTTCAAATTGTTCCTCTAGAACAAATTTGTTGTTTACTAAAATAAATTTTACTATCAAGTAAAATTAATTAAATGCATGATCATACATGCGGGAAAAATGGGTGACATCGGTAAAAAGAATTCCAAGAACTACAACTTGATGGAAGTAACTATCTATCATGGGCCATGGATATAAAAATAAATTTAAATGGTCGTGGCCTTGGTCCCGTGATTATCACACCCCCGAAAATGCTCCGGAAATACCCCAAGTGGCAAAGTATGCGGCATTACATTTCATAAGGCACCACCTCCATCCCGATTTAAAAAATGAATATTTGATGGAGGAAGATCCACTAGCTTTATGGAACTCCCTCAAGGAGAGATATGACAACAAAGAGCGGTTATGTTGCCGGAAGCCGAAAGAGAATGATCTCTCATAAGGTTCCAGGACTTTAAGTCCGTTGCGGCATATAATTCTGCCGTGCATAAAGTTAACTCCAAACTGAGATTTTGCAACAAGCAAGTTTCAGATGAAGATTTAATCGAGAAAACCTTATGCACTTTCCATCCTCGATGAGGATATTGCAACAGCAATATCGTCAACACAAATACACGAAGTATTCTGAGCTTATATACACATTACTTCAGGCCGAGAAGCATGATGAACTTCTCATGAAAAATCACAATGCTCGCCCAACGGGTGCCATGCCGATCCCTGAAGCACATGCTAATGCTCATTTTACTAATAAATTAGGAAACCGTAAAAGGAACTTCCGAAAATTCAAGGGAAAGTGGAAAAACAATGGTCAAAAGACCAATGGTCAATTTAAGGGGAAAGGTCATTTCAAGAGAAATGATCAAAATGACAACTCTCAAATTTGTCAAAGGTGTGGATGTGCGAATCATCGTACAAACAAATGTCGTATTCCCAAGCACCTAGTGGATCTATACATGAAGTATGGAGGAAAAGGGAAGCAAGTTCATGGAAATAAGGTCGAAGCTCACTTCAATGCCATTGAAGACAACCCTCAAGCTAGTCCTTCTCAAAGTGCTATTGAAGAATTCAAGCCAAAGGACAATATCATCCTCGATGAAGACATGCTTGTGGACTACACCCAAGATGTTTTTGGAGACCTCAATTGATCTCCTAAACAATTGATGTCACTTAGCTACTCAAATACTACGATGTGTTATATATTGTATAACAATATAGAATAAAATATTTGAGACTGCATGTATTGTATTATGTGAATCAGACATAATATTGTAATGTATTTATATTTCGAATTTGTAATATAAATACTATGTATGTAATTTGATGAATATATGAATAAAATAAATTTATTCTAAAATATTCTCTTTCTATTTTTAGAAATTTACGGGAAAATCCGATGAAAGAAGAATTATGTTTAGTGGATAGTGCTACTACTAACACAATTTTAAGGGAAACAAAATACTTCCAAACTCTTACTAAGAGAAAGGAAGATATTATGACTATAACCGGGAGTAACAAGGCAATAATTGGTTCAGGAAGAGCCACATTCACACTCCCTATGGGTACTACTATTGTAATTCAGAATGCACTCTTGTATCCTGAATCAACGCGTACCCTTATAAGTTTCAAAGATATCCGATCAAATGATTTCCATCTTAAAACTGTTACGATGGATAAGAAAGAACATTTGCTTTTAACAAAAAGCGACGGATATGAGGAACAAACTCTTGAAAAATTCCCTTCATTTTCATCCGGATTATACTTTACATACATCAAACCCGTATCTTTTGTTGCGTACAAAATAATTTTTCAAAACCTTGATAAATTCAAGACTTGGCATGATCGCCTTGGTCATCCTGGAATAGGTATGATGAGAAAAATTATAAGCAATTCTATTGGTCATAATTTACCAATTAAAAGATTTCCCAAGTCATCAGATTTTGTATGCACCGCATGTGCTACCGGAAATTAATTATTAGGCCATCCTACCTCAAAGTTAAAAATGAGTCACTTGATTTTCTTGAAAGAATTCAAGGAGATATATGTGGTCCAATACAACCTTTATCTGGACCATTTAGGTACTTTATGGTGCTAATTGATGCATCTACTAGATGGTCACATGTGTGTTTATTATCAACACGACAACACGTAACCATGCCTTTGCCAAATTAATATCTCAAATTATCAAATTAAGAGCAAATCATCCTGAACACAGGATTAAAACAATAAGAATGGATAATGCAGCTGAATTCAGTTCACACGCATTCAATGATTATTGTATGGCCTTAGGCATTCATCTAGAACATTCTGTACCTTATGTTCATACTCAAAATAGATTGGCCGAATCTTTAATCAAAAGAGTAAAATTAATTGCTAGACCATTGTTGCAGAATTGCAATTTACCAACCTCTTGTTGGGGACATGCGGTTTTACACGCCGCAGATCTGATACAAGTCAGACCAACTGCATATCATGAAACTTCCCCATTTCAAATAGTACGAGGCAATCAGCCAAGTATTTCCCACTTGCGAAAATTCGGTTGTGCTGTATACGTACCGATATCACCACCGCAACGTACCTCCATGGGCCCCCATAGAAAAATTGGAATCTATGTGGGATATAAATCTCCGTCAATTATAAAATATTTAGAACCCCTAACGGGGGACACTGTTTACAGCCCGGTACGCTGATTCAATTTTTGATGAGGATCATTTCCCGGCATTAGGGGGAGAAACAAACCACAAAGAATGCCAGGAAATAGATTGGTATGTAACAGGCATCCAATCCTTAGATCCACGTACTAAAGAATCTGAATCTGAAGTTCGAGAGAATAATAGATTTGCAACACTTTGCAAATAACTTGCCGAACGCATTTACTGATCACAAAGGTGTCACTAAATCATATATCCCTGCAGTCAATGCACCAGAACAAGTAGAGGTACCAAATAAAACTACTCAACCCCCAATTGCAAATAAAAGGGGGAGAAATCTGGTCTCAAGGGAAAAGGCTTCTCCAAAGCCACCGCGGAAACAAAGAAAATCTATGACGGTAAATGCAAATCAACCTGAAGTTGATAGACACCAAGATGATGTTCAACATCAAGAACCTAGCATAAATGTGCACACAAATTCTAATGCTGGGACATCGAAACAATCAGACGCCGTTGTTATGGAAAATCACACGGTGCCTGAAGAAATCAATGAAATTTCCATAAACTATATCGATTCGGGAGAATCATACAATAGAAAGACTAGTCGACACATATTTCTCCTCTAAAATTGCTAAAACCCTTCAATCCAGAGCCAAAATCTATGAAAGAGTGCCTGAAGCGCTCGGATTGGCCTAAATGGAAGGAGGCAATTGAGGCAGAACTGCGCTCGCTTAATAAAAGAGAGGTATTCTCTAAAGTAATACCTACTCCTCAAAAAGTCTTCCCTGTGGGAGCTAAATGGGTTTTCGTTCGAAAAAGGAACAAAAATAATGAGGTGGTGAGATATAAAGCGAGACTAGTAGCACAAGGGTTTACGCAGAGACCCGGTATCGACTACGACGATACATATTCTCCTGTAATGAGTGGAATTACGTTTCGATACTTAATATCATTGGCGGTACAAATGAATTTATCAATGCGAGTTAATGGATGTAGTGACCGCATATCTATATGGGTCACTCGATGCGGATATTTATATGAAAGTCCCTGATGGACTTAAAATCCCTAATCCAAACACAAATCGCAACATGTATTGTGTAAAATTACAAAAGTCACTCTATGGCTTAAAGCAGTCGGGTAAAATGTGGTATAACCGGCTTAGTGAGTTCCTTCTTCGAAAGGATACTCAAATAATGATGATTTCCCATGCGTTTTCATAAAGAAATCCTCAAAAGGATTTTGCATCATCTCAGTTTATGTTGATGACCTCAACATCATTGGTAACGCGGCAGATATATCTGTAGCACGCAATCATTTAATGACGGAGTTTGAGATGAAGGATTTGGGAAAAACCAAATTCTGCTTAGGTTTACAACTTGAGCATCTTCCCTCAGGAATACTCGTTTATCAGCCCGCATATATTCAGAAAGTTTTGGAAAAACTCAATATGGATAAATCATATCCATCCAAAACACCCATGGTCGTTAG
Organism: Lolium rigidum; assembly: GCF_022539505.1. Classification (NCBI taxonomy): domain Eukaryota; kingdom Viridiplantae; phylum Streptophyta; class Magnoliopsida; order Poales; family Poaceae; genus Lolium; species Lolium rigidum. Next base: position 116,933,204 of record NC_061508.1, on the reverse strand, counting down.
ATCCCTTGATACGGAAAAGGATCCTTTTAGACCTAGGGATGATAACGAAGATGTATTGGGACCCGAGTTTCCATATCTTAGTGCCATAGGAGCACTAATGTACCTTGCTAATTGTACTAGACCAGATATTGCCTTCGCAGTAAATTTACTGGCTAGACATAGTGCAGCTCCAACAAAACGCCATTGGGCTGGAGTGAAGAATATCTTCAGATATTTACAAGGTACCAAAGATATTGGTTTATTCTATAAGAAGAATCAAGATATGACTTTGATCTGGCTATACTTGATGTCTGGCTATCTTTCACGATCCCCATAATGCTAGATCACAAACTGGATTTGTATTTTTATTCGGTGGAACTGCTATCTCACGGAAGTCAACTAAACAGACTCTAGTAGCAACTTCCACTAATCACTCTGAAATAATTGCATTATATGAAGCTTCACGTGAGTGTGTATGGCTTCGCAGAGTGATTAATCACATCCAGACATCATGCGGTATAGGTTCATTAGAATCACCAACTATTATCTATGAAGATAATGCTGCATGTGTTGCTCAAATGCATATGGGATATATTAAAAGTAATATCACAAAACATATTGCTCCAAAACTGTTTTTTCCTCATGAATTACAGAAAAATGGAGAAATTGATATTTTGCAAACAAAATCATGTGACAATCTTGTAGATTTGTTCACTAAGTCTTTACCAGAGCCGCATTTCAAAAATGCATTTATGGCATTGGTATGAGACGACTTAGAAATTTGCAAAGTTCAGGGGGAGAAATTTCCCAGGACTGAACTTAGTATTTATGATCCGATAACTATATATTGTATTTTTCCTTATGAGTTGTCCAACGGATTTCTCATATAGGTTTTAATGATACAATTATTATACCAACGGTATATCGGATTCCTATATTCTCCTTATATTTTTCCACAGGATTTTTGGAAGACATATATGGATTGAAGAAAATCAAGTTCTTACAAGACTAAGGATTATTAGGAACGTTCGCATTCAAGACGCTATGGATAATTACAAGACATACAAGATTTTGAAGACAGCGTTGTCCAAGGGGGAGTGTTAGGAATAAATTAGCTTTAGATTTAAGCTAATCAAGCAGTTAGCAGATTCCTTAGAATATTCCCTATAGCAGTTAGCATATTAGTGATTTGTCCAATCGCTGTGCAAAGCGAACAGTTGTGTCCTTTGCCAAGAGACACCAACATGTAATAACCGACATTGTAAGCGACAGTTCGGGTAGTATATAAACCTGACCAAAGTATCAATAAAGCAATCATTCACATCCATTCTTTCCTCTCAATCTCTCTGTCTCTCTTCAATTCTGAAGCTTTTTGTAATGACAAAGGACTGCTGCTTCCCTGTCACTCAAATTGACAGTTAGTTATAAAGCGTGCAATCTGTATTCTGTACTGGAGTCTTTTGTAGTGACACCCTTTGTGTGTACAAATGTAGCGCTATAATCAGTGCACGTTCTACTGTATCCTACTCAAAAACTACCACAGCTAATCAGGCCCCTTACTAAATAAGAAGAGCTAACCAGGCCTCTTACTGAACAATCCAAGCACGGAATACAAAAAAATAACCATCAACCGTAACATACACCGCGATGATCAAACATGTCTAGAAACATTTCAAGAAAACAAGACTGTGACCTTTCATTTTAAGCTTTCGATAAATTCAATGCCACCAGTTGTGTGACAAGAACTTCAGTTTGGTTATTGCTCTCCTCTTGGTTTTGAGGTATTGACACTGTAACCATGTGTATCCATCATGTTCTTCATGCCACTGTGTTGTTGCGTTGTATCTGAAGGCAAAACATGTTTCTATCACTGCTTGAAATTTGCGCCGAAAGAGGAGGAAAAGGACACATGAAAGAGAGATTTTTTTTTCGATAAAGAAGAAAGAGAAGAGAATGGGAGTGGCGTTTTGGCACCCGGGAGCATATGCTCCCGGTTTTTAAACTTCATTTTAAATGCATTTTTAAAATGTTGAAAAATTTGAACACAAAATTTAGTAGATACATCTCGAAATTCTACACGTTCACAAAGCGGTTCCACAGAAAACCGACATTTTGAGTGTCATCTATAAAAAAGACAAATTTTTCTGTAAAAAATGGTTGTGTATGAGACGTTTTGTTTATCTTTTTTCGCACAAGTCACAAAAAATGTCGGTTTTTCGCAAGACTTGGTCTGCGCACATAAAATGTTGATACGTAAGCAAGAAATTTTTTGTTCGAATTTTTTGAACATTTCAAAATATTTTTCCGGTGGCAGGAGCATATGCTCCCATGTTCCGAATTGAATTTCCGGATTGTGAGGATAGATAATACATATATGGAATTCTGAAATGGCAAATCTTTGGAAGGGGGATCAGTACCTGATGGGTACCATTCATTTTATCCATACCAACGTGGGATGATTGGGATGAGCACTAATGGCTCTCTCCATGGCAGCCTCCAATGTGGGAGGGATGGATTCATCATAAGTACAACGGACGCTTGTGCTTGTAAGGCAGGAGAGGTGTTCGATGCCAAAATTGAAATTACCATTTGTCAGCGAAAGGGTTTCCTCTGCATCGAATTCAAGCTCAAGCTTTTGTAGCTTTGGAATGGACCCAGCTTCAAAATTCAGCCCTAGTGCACATTCTTCTCCACCTATTTTGAAATGACTCAAGGAAGGGAAACCATGAATTCGGTCAATTTTAAGCCGTTCATCTTTTGATCCAACTGTCAGTGCTGTGAGGCAGAGATGCCGCAGAACAGGCAGGCCTCCCAGGATCAGCACATCTTCTTGGCCGACGTCCCACATAAGGATGACTAATTTATGGAGGTTGACAAGTGAACCAATCCACCTTGGTACTCTTGATACTATACCCACCTCGATGACAAGTTCCCGAAGACTGTGTGGAGCAGGGCACCATGATTCCTCGAAGATCTCATCTGCTCCCTCGTTGATTTTAATGTGTAGAATATGAAGGTTTGCTTTGCCTAGCCTACATATCGCGGAGACCATCTCTTCCTGGTTCTCCTTCCAGTTATCACCAGCATAATAATTGATAAAACTTATGCTCAACTTCTTCAGGTTGGAAAGTTGACCAAGTTGCCGAACAAAGTTGGTTGACTGCATGTTGACATTAATACCTTCCAACACCTGCAATGCTTTAACGCCTCCAATTTCATCTGGCAATATAGTGTCATCACTAACAACTAGACGAGCCAATCGTCTAAGCTGATTAATAGCTGATGGAATTTCAATGGTTGTATTGTTTCCACATATATCAAGTGACTCTAAGTACTGTAAATCTGCTATTTGTTCGGGAAGCTTGGTAATTCTTGAATACTTGAGCCTCAGATACTTAAGGTGAAACAGGTTGCCTATATCTGCAAGATGATGATCTTCTAGTTCACTAGAACCTTCAAAATCCAAAATACGCAAGTGTCTCAAGTCCAAGAGAGATGGCATTTTAACACGGTTCCCGACAACAGTAAGTGAGCGGGCATTACATAAGATAAGATCTTTTGGAATATCACTTCCCTCCTGTAGTGACAACCGACGGACCTTGTTTTCTGGCTCAGGGTTTATACCAGGTATACCTAATAAAGTAACAAAATCAACTTCCTTGGATATAGATACGATGAAATCGAGAATTATACCATGTACTCGACAGGTTTCCACTTCACCGAACTCATTAATCTCCCCTGGTTGGATCAGGTTCCTGTTGATGAGCTCATTAAAACACCTTTCTCCTGATTCATACAGAGTATATCCATGTTCTTCACGAATGAATCCCTCGGCAATCCATCTGAGTACCAAATGTTCCTTCTTGATAGCATAACCTTCTGGGAATATACTCAGATACAACAGGCAAGATTTTAGGCAATGAGTAAGATCAGAGTAGCCAAGCAACAGTATCCTCATGATTCTTTCAACAGCAGGATTGGTTCCAAGTCCATGCCTGATAGAATTGTGCGCTTGCTCCCACTGATGTTCATGTGTGTTGGCAGCCAGCAATTCAGATACAGCGAGAATTGCCAAGGGCACACCACCACATTTTTGCAAGATCATACCAGACACTCTCTTCAGGTGTGATGGACATTGCTCGTCAGAATGGAACACTGTTTTCAATAACAGCCTTTCTGAATCCACAATACTGAGAGGGCTTAACTCATAAACCCGACCCCGGTATGAAGCGCAGCATGATTTGGCTACTTCATGTATACGTGTTGTTGTTAGTATTCTGCTACCATGACTGCTTCTGGGAAAAGCACATTTGATAATATCCCATGTTTGAACATCCCACACATCATCGACTATGATGAAGTACCTGGCGCGCGATTTAGGAATGTTAGAAGTATGCTGCAGCAATCTAAAACTGTATGCAGCAAAAAAATAAAGGAAACACCCTCCTAAAACCGTCTGAAAATGTAGGAAATGTTTGTAGGCAAGCTGGGATCATGTTATTTCCATGATCATTTTCTAGTAAACAGAAAATATGAGGAAGGCCATATAACTTTTCACAATGGAATTACTTTGGCATGAACAAAAGAATTAAGGGGTAATTAAGTAATGACAACATGGAACTGCCATCGCCAGAACATATAAAGTGAGATAGCATATGCTACAGCTGATATATATATATATATATATATATATTAAGTTTGTAATCTAAGCATAGCATTGCTAATATTCTTCAGAAGTACATAGTTAAAACTTTAGATTGTCTTTTACCGGCATACCTTTTATCCTGAAGGAAGCTGGAGATGCAATCGACGAGCGGTTGTACATCTCCTGGTATGGTTTGATCATACCCCAATTGGCTAAGAACATTCCTCAAGATCGCCACCACTTCAGGTTTTCGGGAGAGCGACACAAAAGCCCGGCAGCTGAACTGCCCTCCAAATGTGCGGTAAACATGACGAGCGAGGGTCGTCTTGCCCAACCCCCCACATCCAACGATGGAGACGACCTTCAGCTGCTGCTGCTGCACTGATGCATCCTCCCCTCCTCCTCCCATGCCCAGCATTTTGACGAGTTCAGCGGATGGTCCGTCGACGCCCACGACGAGCTCGGGCATCTCCCTGTACAGATAGCAGTCCCGGGGATCCTCCACCTCGACGCTCGCCTTAGATAAGTTGATACCAGCAACGATCTCTTCGCCTGTCCGACGAAGAGCCGTCGTCTCCCTCAGCCAGATCTTGATCTTCCCTGCCAGTCCATCTGGTTTGTTGTTACCAGATCCGTCGCCAGCAGGGAGCATGAGATCGTCGAGGCCGTCGTCGACGTCGTAGGAGAGCTCCCGCACCTCCTTCATCCAGCGTCTGGCTCGCTCGTCCAGATCGTCGGCCTCGGATGTGTTCTTGAGGAGCGCGTGCACGGCCTCCAGCTCGGCCTTGAGGGACTCGACGTCGCCGTTGAAATCCTCGTTCTCGTCGTGAAGCAGAGCAGCCAGCTTGCCGACGACGGACTCCATGGCCCCCGTGGCCGCGCTCACTTGCGCTCCAGCAAACTCCATCGGTGGCAAAAAAAAATCGGGGCTTCGGGTAGCCTAATTTGTGCAAAGCTGCAATAAATTGACATGAACCTAAATTAGACCAGAATTGCATTGCAGCAGAACTAACAAAGCAAGGAAGTACTGATTACCTTGATTCTTCAGAGGAACTCAAGGGAAGCAGTAGGGATGATTCTTTTTTCCGATTAATCCAAAAAAGAAAAGATATTATGGGTATCGCCTGCTCCGCCGTTCGCGCACGATTTCGCCCAAATTGCTCCACTGCTCCTGGGTAGCAGTGCGGACTAGAGTGGTGGACTAGTTCCGCTCGGGCCATTAATGTTCAGGAAACGAGTAGCCAATGAAACACGGCCACGAACAGCGCAAGGTGGCGCCATCTTTCAAAATACGGAGTTGCGTGGACAGATCTTTCCTGTGCTCTCTTCCACGTGTAGATTATTTTTCTGTTGACGCAACTATCGGCCTCCACGTTTGCTTTATCCTGAAAACTCCAGGTACACACCGGCATCTTTGCTTCGCATCTTCACTTCGTAGCGGCTTCGATAGCGTTTTACGGATGCACAGCGAAAATAGCCTTATACCGACGCCGTTAAGAAATACTGATTATTTGTTATCATATCCCTTGGAAGAGGTTATCAGGGACCCCCTACCCCCGGGGGATTAACATTAAATAGTCTAGGAAGTAAACACTAGTATCTCTCATGTACACTATAAAGCCTATAGCGTTAAGGCATACCATCGATAATGGTATCCTTAACAAAAGGGAATAACCTTGTTTCTGAGATACTAATCTTACCTCCCTCGAGCCCAAATCTCGGGAGGCGCTTAGGCAACGCTTGGCACTACTTTCAGTATTTATTGCTTTCACTATAAAGGGAAGTCCTCCTAAACGGAGGATACTTTTTATTTATCTACCCCTGCCCCTAGCAAGGGGTTTAAGAACATACTTTAACATCTACCCCGGCCCCTATCAAGGGGTGGCGCCTGCAGCGGGCCCGACATGGCACTCCATGGGCCGTTGCTATCGAGTAGTGTTTCCTTGAACCACTCCTCTTCTAGTCATCCAACTAATACCATTTGTTACTTTCCTTATTTAGGGAAGTCCTCCTAAACGGAGGATACTCTTATTTATTTATTTATTTATTTATTTATTTATTTATTTATTTATTTATGGAAGTGCTACTCGAAAGCAACCGTCAGTTGTTGACTTGTTGATCGGTACCTTGCCTTGCCGGTACCTTGCCATTAGCGTTTCCCGAGACTTGGGCTCGAGGGAAACAAGATCAGTATATCTCTGTGTCAAGGAATACCCTTCCATCTGGTATTACTTGACGCTAGAGGCTAGTTATTGTATCCCTCATTGAGTTGAGGGATACTAATTCTACTAGGAGTACATTAGAGCCCTCCCCCCACGAGGGCGCCTCTACAAACTCTTCCTCCCCGGGATAGGTATGGAATCGCATAAAAGTCAATGGAATGAAGCGGAGGGATACCTTTCTTTTAACCCGGAAAATGGGTATCCCGAAGCGAATGGAATGGTAAAGCTATTCGGTTATTAGGCTTAACAGTCCTTTAGATGTCCTTTTATTGTGTTAAGAGACAACTTGATAAGTGAATAGTTCTCTTCTTCAAGCAAAAGTAGTGGAATCGATCAGATTCCTACCATTTTTTCTTTGAAAAAGCAAAAATAGCCTTACTTATCAAGAGTCTTTTGCCTAATACCCTGTGCCGGTCTCTTGGCGAATGGCGCGAATCGGGCGCACCGGCGCCTCGCAGCACGACGGTTTTCGCAGGTGAAAACGCCTTGTCAGCGAGAGGACGCGACGATTCGCATCGGAAACGATGCGGGAAGGTTGGTCGTCGGCGTTAATGGCCCCCCGCGCTGAAACCCCAGCAGCGACGAGGGCGGCGACTGGCCACGCGGCGTCCACCTACCTTACCCACGCGCCTTCAATGCGCATCCGTCGCCTCCCTTAAAACCTCACCGGCGCGCACTTCTCTTCTTCTCCGCCTTCCAACCCTAGCCGTCATCGTCCAACCGCCGCGCAAACCTCCCACGCACCCACCGATGATGGCGCACAACGACGAGGCCGGCGGCGGCGTGCTCCGCTCGTTGCAGCTCAGCCTCGACGAGGCGATGTACTGTACTGGCGTCTGGCACCGCGTCCCCGTGCCAGTACAGTACAAACTGCCGCACGGCTCGCGCGTCTCCAACGCCGGCTTCGCCGTGCCACCGTCGCCACTGGCAGGACCGCAGACGCGAGCCCTTGCGAGGGAACGGCAGAGCCTGATAACGCCGGCGGAGAGGAACTTGCCGGACAACGTGGTCGACAGCCCAGCCTGGCAGCTGCTTTTCGAAGATGAGCGCGCCGTCGAGCTCGCGCAGGCGGCCGATCGCTCCCGCGGCCGCTTCAACACCCTCGGCCGCCGCCGTGCCTGGTGGTACGGCTGCGACGTCGTCACCACACTACGCCAGTATGGCTTCCGCCAGCGCGTCCGCGGCGACAGGCCACGCAACCCGCTGTACTTCTCACAGTTAGGCTGCGTGCATGGCGCCAGCGGCGCCGACTCTGCAGATGGCGCCGGAAAGGACTGCGGCATCCGGAAGCTCGCGCACCGGATCCTCGTCAGCCGTCGCCCACACGAGCTCGGCCGCGCCCGCGCCTCCTTCCGGAGGCGTCGTCATCCACTACGGGGCGAGGCGCGCGTCCTTTGCTCCGGCCCGTCGGATGACGGGGTCGGGCTACCGCTACCGCCTCAAGGAGGAGCACGCCACGGCCTCGCCACCACTTCCGCCGGCGAAGAAGAAGCAATGGTGGGAGATGGAGGCGGAGGCGCAGGTGGCCCTCCGTGGCGGCGACGACCCGGAGGAGTTCCCCGGCCAGAACTTCATCGCCGGTCGCTTCGTCAACAAGGACTACCGGCATATCGCGATGGACCCGCGGCAGGCGGCGATGTGGTCTGCCAGGTACCACGGCGCTAACTTCGTCGACCTCGCCGGACCATCGGAGCTGCCAGCGCCAGAGGAGGAGAAGGTCGACGAGGACGACAGCTGGTCCTTCGGGGAATCCAGCGACGACGGCGACGACCTGGACTTCAGCGCCTTCGACTCACGGCGCCGCTAGATGTTTTTTTTTAAGTTTTTTAGTTTAAATTCGCGTTACTTTTGTATAAATTTTGTTTAAATTCCTTATGAATATCGTTTTAAAATATGATTTTAACTTTCAAATCCTATCGGGGCTGGCGTATGGGGGGCATCGGTGTGGGAGCAGTCTCCCTAAATAGAGTATGCTCTGTCGGCGCCCCCACTACTAGAAAATAGTCTATTGCTGACGCACCATTTTTTGCTACTGTCGGCGCACATGTGTATGCCGGTGGTAACACGCCGGTGATAATTAGCTATCGCTGGCGCACCCATGTACTATGTGGAGCTACCACCGGCGCATCATGTTAGGTTCGCCGGTGCTACAAATCTTTGGGAATAAAAAAAAAGGGCAAGCGACCCGCATGCATCTGCAGCGCCAGGTACATTTTCATTATTACAGAGCAGTAAAAGAATCTAGACTGCCCAGGAACATTTACAAACAGCACCCTAAAAAAGAAAAAAAGCAATCGGCGGCCACTGCCGGACCGGAATTGCACCTCGCCATCCTTGCCGCGCCGGCCGTCGCCATCCTTGCCGCGCCAGCCGTCGCCGCCTTCTCCTCTGAGCACGCCGCCTCGCCCAGAGCCGCCGCCGCCGCTCGCCCGCAACCCGCCTGGATCCACCGCGCACGCCGCCACGCCCTGCCCGGAGCCGCCACCGCAAGCAGCCTCACCCGCGACCCGCCCGGAGCCACCGCGATCGCCGCCTCGCCCGCTCCCCGCCCGGAGCCGCCGCCGCACACCGCGCATGCCGCCTCGAGCGCGCAGCGAACCACCAGATCTCGAGAGGCACACGGTGGTGTGCTCCTCCGCCGCTGGTGTGCTCCTCCGCCGCCTGTGTGGTGGTGGAGGTGAGGTGTGGGAAGGTGTGCAGTGGTGGAGTGTGTGGTGTGCGTTGGGTGAGAGTATGTGGTGTGTGTTTCCTTAGCGTGGGGTACCGTGGTGGTGTGTGGTACGTCTCAAACGTATCTATAATTTTTGATGCTACATGCTTGTTTTACACCAATTCATATATGTTTTGCTTACACTTCGTTGCACTTTTACATGATTTTTGGCACTAACCTATTAACAAGATGCCACATTGCCAGGTTGTTTTTGTATTTCAGAAAAGTTGTGCAGGAAATATTCTCAAAATTGGACGACACAAAATCCGAAGTCAATATTTTACCGAAACGAAGATGAAGTCCAGAGGGGGGTCTAAGAGGCGCAGCAGGGCGCCCAAACCACCCCTAGGCGTGGCCTGGACCTAGCCCACGCCTAGGGTACGTGTGGGGCCACCAGGCAACCCACCGACATAAATATTCCGCCTATATAAAGCCTTCGACGAGAAAACCCTGAATATACAAGCCTTCGTCCACAAAAAGTTCCTTCGCTCCCGCCATCGTCCAGACTAGTTTCGGGGGTCAGGAGTTCCTGTTCCGGCACCCTGCGGGGACGGGGATTGACCGCCGGAGCTATCTCCATCGACTCCACCACCTCCACTTTGACTCCATGATGGTTCGTGAGTAGTTCCCCTGGACTACGGGGTTCTCGGCTGTAGCTAGTTGGTACTCTCTCTCCCATGTACTTCAATACAATGATCTCATGAGCTGCCTTACATGATTGAGATCCATATGATGTAATTGGTGTTGTGTTTGTTGGGATCCGATAAATTATGAAATTGTTATCAGATTGTTCATCATATTATTATACTATTGTTATTTAAGATCTTGCATGCTCTCCGGTACTTGTAGTTATCTTGATCAAGTAGTTGCATGTATCTCCAAGAGGGAGTATTTATGCTCGATAGTGGGTTAATGCCTCTAGTTTTTTGGAAGAGTGACCAATAACTTCTAAGATTGTATATATGATGTTGCTACTAGGGAGAAAACAACAATATTTTGTCTAAGGATGATTCTATTGTTTACTTTACACACATTGCTTAATGCGAGAGTCTGTTGCTTGTAACTTAATACTGAAAGGGGTTCGGATGATAACCTGAAGGTGGATTATTAGTCATAGATGCAGTTGGATTACGATCTATGTATTATGTTGTAATGCCCAATTAAATATTACAGTAACTTTATCCTATCATAGCATGATTTGCCATGCCCTCACAATTATCAATTGCCCAACTGTGATTTGTTCACCCAACACATGTTATTTGGAGAGTTACCACTAGTGTAGATAGATAGGAACCCCGGTCCTTCTGTCATCATCATTGCTCTAAAATCAACTACGCACTAGAATACTTTCCGGTGCCATCTCCTCTGTGCTACTGCTGCTGTGTTACTATTGCCATTGCTCTCATAGTACTGCTGCTTTCACATCACCCCTGTTACTAGTGCTTTTCTAGGTGCAGCTGAATTGACAACTCCGCTATTAAGGCTTATAAGTATTCTTTACCTCCCCTTATGTCAAATCAATAGGGTTTTACTTCCTTCGAAGACTGCGGTCCTCTATACTTGTGGGTTATCAAGACTATTTTCTGACGCCGTTGCCGGGGAGGCATAGCTCTACTCATAAGTTCACCTAGGGAGTACACTTTACCTGTCTCTCTGTTTTTATTTTATTTTACTTTGTCTTGTCTAGTTTATTTGTGCTTAGTTTATTTCTGTTTAGTTGTGTTTTGTTTAGTTTACTTTTTTCTAGTTTATTTTTGTTTTGTTTTATTTTTCTTATATAACCGAAAATCCATAAAAAATTGAAAAACCGAAAATCTAAAAAACTGTTGTTATGAAAGAATCTTCTAGACCCTCAATGGAACCATTTATAAAGTATAGAGAATCATATAAGGGTAAATTCATGAGAGCCGTGTTAAAAAATTTGGATCTAATTGCTAAAATTTTGCTTAAACGCCATGATATAAATTGTTGCTCTGAACAGGATACTAAACATCTTAAATTCCAATGTGGCTTTAGTAAAGAAGTTTCAATTGTGAACAAATCATTGGAATAACTATATTCATCTTGGGTTCGAAGAAGTAGAACAATTTGTATTATTTATAGGAGCTTCTGAAATAGAATCCTTCATGTCTAAAAATTATGAAACATGTGTTGCTTGTAAAGACTTTACAGAATATGTATCTTTTATCCTTGATTATTGCATAGAATATTTCAGCAATAACTTTTATATCATTGATTATAAAGTGAGACTCAGTAATGGACAAGAATGTATCCATAATTTGCAGGAACATGTGGAAGAAGAAATGGCTGAACCTGAAATCTAATTAGATAAAAAAGAGAAGGAGAGTGATGAACAAAAGGAGGAAGAATGGATTAGCTACCCATGCCTACCTTTTGATGAGAGTAGCTCTTTATCCCTTACAAAAGGAGGATGAATGTTATGTTCCTGTGGATTCTCTTGAAATATCTACTATGAGTAGAACTTGTGATAATAATTATGCTCCTGTTATCTATGATAATCCATGCTATTTTGATAAATCTTATGATAATCCTTTATTTGTGTCTAATTTCGAAATGCATGGTACTAAAGAGTTTTGCTTAGAAAATGTTTATGATAAAACTCTAGATGATGGTCCTATATTGGTTGATAATATTAATTGTACTACTATTGAAAATGAGATAGGAGGAGTCTTGACTTTATCTTGGAGCCCCATACCTCTTGAGAATGATCAATCATCCTGTTATAAAATTGTTAAAAGTGGGTTTGAATGTTTTAGTCCCACTATTTTTGAGCTTTATAAAAAATTATATGTTTATAGATCATGAAAAGCATGCTTTATGTGATATTTATATTGTTGAGTTTATTCATGAGGCTACTGAAAATTATTATGAGAGAGTAAAATATAGTTGTAGAAGTTTTCATGGTACTAAAACACCTCTCTATATGCTGAAAGTTTTGAAGTTACTCCTGTTTTATCTTCCTATGCTTGTCACTTTGTTCTTTGTGAATTTATTTGTGTACAAGATTCCTATGCATAGAAAGTGGGTCAGACTTAAATGTGTTTTATATTTTCTCCTTGATGCTCTCTTTTGCTTCAATTCATATTTCTTATGTGAGCATCTTCTCAAATTACTGAGCCTAGCTAAAAGGCATTAAAGAAAAGCGCTTATGGGAGACAACCCATTGTATTATTTCTGTAATTTTTCTTTTATGTTGAGTCTTGGAAGTTGTTACCTCTGTAATAATATCTTCTTATCATTTTTATTTCATTTTTGTGCCAAGAATAACCTCTAATTGGAAGAAAGTAAGATTTGAGGAAGTTGCTGTCTTGAAAATAGATTCTGTGATGTCACCATAAAAATTCGTATAAATATCCAGAGCGGAATTTTGAGCTCCCAATTTTTGTGCATATGCCCCAGGTTATTATCTAACTTTCGTTAGTTGACTACTTTTCGAGCTGAGCAACATAAGATTTTTGGAAAAGTTGATCTTTACCTGTTGTTCTGCTTTGACAGATTTCTATCACCGTTTACATTTACTGCTTGATCTCTTTCTTATTTTTTGAGTTCTTTTGAGAAAAGGAGCTTTTCAAAAAAATTCTACAATAGCTAAATGTTTTAATGTATGTTTGATTTATGTTAGAATTGAACCAAGTGGATTTGTTATTTTTATTATACTAATGCAGCTAATAAGAATTGTGTGAAGTTTTGTATGAAGGAAGTTTTCAAGTGTAGGGAGAGAAGAATGATGTGATAAGATGAAGAATGGACAAAAGCTCAAGCTTGGGATGCCCCTGCACCACAAGAAATATTCAAGAGGTACAAGCGTCAAAGCTTGGGGATTCACAAGGCATCCCCTCTTTATCGACAAAGTATCAGGTCATCTTTCAATATGCTATATTTTTATTGATTCATATGTTATGTGTTCTTGGAGCGTCTTTGTTTTTGTTTTAGTTTTGTTTTTGTTTGTTTGCTATAGCATATGGTTGTACCCCAACATATTTTTTTTGGAGAGAGACACGCTCCGTTTTCATTGCATAGAACACTCTAGTTTTTATTTTTATTGTTCTGCGAGTGTTCTAGTTTGCTAGTATTGCGTTTAACTCTTGTTCTTTCACTCGAATTATGTTCAGAGCTCGTTAGTATTCTTTATTTATTTATGTATGATTAGCTCTCTGGTACATATTGATTTTCATCTCTGAGAGCTATTTCAAATAAGTTGATTGGTGTTGGAGACGAGTAAAATATTTCATGCTTATAGTGATGCAAAAGGAAGCTTGTCTAGAATGTGACATAAACCTTGGCATGTCATGTTAGATGTTAATTTAATCATATGATTAGTAATTATTGTTGTAGCATGACTTGTCTCAAATATCTGAGAGTGCATAATGTGCCGTTGAAAGAATCATTTGTTTTTTCCATCATACAAAAGCATAATATTGTGGTATTCTCCTTTCATGCTGTTATTGGGTCGACTTGGCACATGCTTACACCATGTTATGACTACAAACCAGTCACCTAAAGCCTCTATGATCATTTAGTTTTTGACTTGTAATATCACTTTATGCTTTGATTAATAATGTTTTGTCGCTTTGCATGATTATGGCCATTATTGCTCTCTTAGTTGGTCGCTCCCAGTCTTTTGCTAGCCTTCGTCTGTACTGAGTATGAGCTCTACTCGTGCATCCAACCACCAAAAACCAAAGTTTGCCAATTGTGTCCACCATACCTACCTATATGTGGTATTTCACCGTCACTCCAAAGTAAATTGCTTGTGTGCTACCTTTAAAACCTTCAAAATAATTACCTGTTTTGTGTTTTGTTTTAGATTATGAGGAAGTATTGAATGGTTTATTGTCTTTTCATGACTTCACACCTTGACTAAGCATGAATAATGTGCTAAAATCTCTTAATATTGCAAAAAGAGCAAGGCAACTGGGTGCCCATCTCAAACAAAATATAAAATAAACAAATAAACAAATAAATGCTCCGCACATTATGTACTGGAGAGATCCTAAATAATGGTGTGCAATGGAGAACTACATGGGAGCCGCTCTTGAGGTCACTATATGAAAGGATGATAGATTGTTTGATGCCATTCGTTGACATAGACATGCATACCTCTCAAATATACATTTTCGACACCTCTGTTTTATTCAAAATAAAAAGCTCAAGCACATGAGTAATCTCTGCTTTCCTCTGCGTAGGGCCTTTCTTTTACTTTTATGTTGAGTCTTCATCTTCTTGTTTTATGCACCACTAAGAGAGCATAGTTGTCATTCTGAGTATAATGTGCATAGTCCCAAAATTTATTATTGATTTATTCATGATTATGACTATTGCTTGTTCTCAAATTATTTGTATCTAGTCACTCTCTAAATTTTAAAGGTGTCCTGGCATTTATGTTTTGCTACTTCATAAAGGACAAGCTGAATACCACTTTGCTATGTTTTCGCTATGCCCATAAACAAACAGTTGCTTTCAGCGCATTATTATTCATGATCTTTTGATTGAGTTACTTCTCATGTTATAACATATAGTTGCTAAATTCTATGGTTAGAATTATATTTAGCATGCCTATGTTTAGAGTACTTTGGTCTCAGCTCACAATGCTTTCACAATAATTTAATCAAGATTGTGTTGGCCTGATGTCACCTTAAAAATTATTTTTGTTATCACTTACCTACTCGAGGACGAGCAGGAGTTAAGCTTGGGGATAATTGATATGTCTCAAACGTATCTATAATTTTTGATGCTCCATGCTTGTTTTACACCAATTCATATATGTTTTGTTTACACTTCGTTGCACTTTTACATGATTTCCGGCACTAACCTATTAACAAGATGCCACAGTGACAGTTCCCTGTTTTTTGCTGTTTTTGTATTTCAGAAAAGTTGTACAGGAAATATTCTCGGAATTGGATGAAACAAAAGCTGAAGTCAATATTTTTACCGAAACAAACACGAAGTCCAGAGGGGGTCGAAGGGACGCAGCGGGCGCCCAAACCACCCCTAGGCGCGGACTGGACCTAGCCCGCGCCTAGGGTAGGTGTGGGGCCACCAGGCACCCCACCGACCTAAACCTTCCGCCTATATAAAGCCTTCGACGAGAAAACCCTGAATATACAAGCCTCCATCCATGAAAAGTTTCGTCGCCGCCGCCATCGTCCAGACGAGTTTCGGGGGCCAGAAGTTCCTGTTCCGGCACCCTGCCGGTACGGGGATTGACCCCAGGAGCCATCTCCATCGACTCCACCGCCTCCACTTCGACTCCACGATGGTTCGTGAGTACGTAGTTCCCCCCTGGACTACGGGTTCTCGGCTGTAGCTAGTTGGTACTCTCTCCCATGTACTTCAATACAATGATCTCATGAGCTGCCTTACATGATTGAGATCCATATGATGTAATCGGTGTTGTGTTTGTTGGGATCCCATAAATTGTGGAATTGTGATCAGATTGTTCATCATATTATCATACTACTGTTATTTAAGATCTTGCATGCTCTCCGATACTTGTAGTTACCTTGATCAAGTAGTTGCATGTATCTACAAGAGGGAGTATTTATGCTCGATAGTGGGTTAATGCCTCTAGTTTCTGGAAGAGTGACCAATAACTTCTAAGATTGTAGATGTGATGTTGCTACTAGGGAGAAAAAAACAACAATATTTTGTCTAAGAATGATTCTATTATTTACTTTACACACATTGGTTAATGCGATAGTCTGTTGCTTGCAACTTAATACTGGAAGCGGTTCAGATGATAACCTGAAGGTGGATTATTAGTCATAGATGCAATTGGATTACGGTCTATGTATTATTATTTGGAGAGTTACCACTAGTGTAGATAGTTGCGAACCCCGGTCCTTATGTTATCATCATTGCTCTAAAGTCAACTACGCACTTGAATACTTTCCGGTGCCATCTCCTCTGTGCTACTGTTGTTGTGTTACTATTGCAATTGCTCTCATATTACTGCTGCTTTCACATCACCCCTGTTACTAGTGTTTTTCCAGGTGCAGCTGAATTGACAACTCCGCTGTTAAGGCTTATAAGTATTCTTTACCTCCCCTTGTGTCGAATCAATAAATTTGGATTTTACTTTCCTCAAAGACTGTTGCGATCCCCTATACTTGTGGGTTATCAGTGTGCTGTGTGGGGTGGCGTGCGTAGTGCGTGCGTGGGTCGACGCGCGCGTGTGAATGTACTGCTACTACCGGCCCACTCACAACTTGTTCCGCTTGCAGCAATCATTTGAGTGATACTGTGTATGGACTGCGATCTGTCTGCCCATTATCACCGACGCATAAAACTGCCGATCCACCGGCCATATTAGGATACCACTGACGCAACGAATAAGTGGTGCGCCGGCAGTAAATAGCGGTGACACGCCACTTATTTGGTGCGCCGGTGGTATCATTTGCAGTTATAGCCTGTTTTCTAGTAGCCCATACGGCAGTGCCGGCGCCTATTTGGGTGCCGTCAGTGAAGATGCTCTTAGAGCCCTAAACGGCGCGTCGAATTAAATGTTTGGCCGACGTCTCCAAATGTTCCTTTAAACTATTTTTACATTAAAATACTTTTTTTATTTTTGTTGCACTTTCATCTAAATAGATAGGTGGAACATTACTTAAACTAATACATAGTTTGGAACATGGTTTAAATATTGCAAAATTAGAAAATCTAACTAGTGTTGGCCTCCCAGATTTCGTGTGTTCGCTGCTAAGAAATAACACTCTCTCAGACACTCTTAGTCATCCAAACTGGCGGCTAGGGTTGGGGATTGCGGCGCTATGGTTTGTGTGAGGGGCGATGAGCGAGCACCCCTTTTCATACAACGGAGGGAGGAGAGGGACCGATGGCGCGCATTAACGCTGGCACGGAGAGCTAGCGCGACAAGACGTGTCGTTGCGCCTCTGTGAAAATTGCACCTTCGTTGCGCGTCATTTAATTACTTTCATCGAGAGGTAGGCGACGGTTGCGCTTTGTTTCGTGTGTCAATGACGCGTAGGGGCCGTCATTCCTCGCCTCGCTTTTAGCTCTGCCCGGCGCGCCCGCAGCGTTCCCTGTGGAGCGGGGATGGCCTCGGGGCGTCGGACACCGTATTAGACCGCGCCGGACGGAAAAGCTCTTTGGGACGCGCGACTGGGGCCGGTTATATGTCCCGCAAGCCCTAAAAAGCTTTGGGGTTCGCTTGGGGGAGGCGACCAAAGATGCTCTTAGACTACGAATGCAACCGGCCTAGATGTACAGAAATTCCCTGCAAAATTTCTGGAAACACCTGCATGTATAAGATCACATGATAATTACATCAGGAAATAGAGGATACGCGTTCTAACTAAAGGTATGTTGAATCCGTGAACTAGCAAAAATAGAGGATATAAGTATTCTCGTAAGTGAAAAGTAGTTGACAGGAAACTGGAAGCCAATACTTGTAGAAACAGCAAAAACTGACAGCTAAAGATTTAGCTGGAGGGTTTCGCTGCTCCCTATTGATGTCAATTTTATTATCACTTTAGTATCATCGTACTCCCTCTATTTCCTTAAGATGTTTTGGCAAACTAATTTAGTTTGCCAAAATATCTTATATTAGGGAAGATAGGGAGTATAGCATATAAAGAGGATGCATAAATGTGTGGATTTGACATAATATTTAGTGACAATGCATGCATGACTACTGTAAATATGCATTGGAGAGACATGCTTATCCATCCGAGATAACATCTCCTAGCAAGTTTGGACGATGGAGACTCGAGAGGCATAATTTCAAGTTTCAAATCTTTGTGTGTACCATATTAGTACTGTTTCTCTTGGATTCAAGTACCTGCAGCTAGCCACTTGTAAACTTCAATTATAAGTTCGTTTGCTCTGATTACAAATGGTTACCACATAGGCACATTCACTGCGGTAGACAATGGTTTATGGTGGTTGTTTATTTATTACAACAGTACGGTGTTGCACATTGGTGATTTTTTTAAGAGATTTCTATTTTCGTGCCCTTAGGTCCTTAGTTGTACTCAGTTTTTTCCAGCCCCTTAGTTTTTTCTCAGTTTTCCTCAAGCCTTTGTCTGAAACCCACAGAAGGAGCTCGGACGGAAGGAATCCGTTTAGTTGAACGTTCCGTGCTGACGTGTGGGGCCGCGTCATTTGTGGGGCCGCGTCGTCTGGGGTTGGTAGGAAGGGACCGCGTGGGATAGGACGAGACCGTGTTTGGTTGTACGTGAGAGCTGGGTTTTGTCTCTCTCGGCCCAAATTAGCATTTTTAAGAGCATCTTTTCCCCTCTTTCTATCTATGTCTTTTTCACCAAATTAGTATCAAATCTAGAGAAGCTTCTATTTCTGTCTTTCTTCAATTATTTATGCCTTTTGGCCCTCGTTTTTGCCCAATATGGCAGCAAATCTAGTAGCAAATCTAGAAGCTAGTATATGATAAATTCACAACAGCATAATCAGAAAATTAAGTATAATACATAAACTGCATACATCAGTCAAAAGCAGCCAATAACGTTGTTAATGTTCACGACAAACTAAGCTGAAAAAAAATACAAGACGCACGCAATGTATGACCAACATGAAGATTAGGATACCCCAGGATGAATGAATTTGTTCTTCATTCCTCATATATTTCTTCGTCGCTCCATTCGTGCATTATCCCAAGGAAATATTCATTGAACTCCTTTCGTTTGCAGTGTGCGGTCAATACATCCTCCAAACGGTATGGCCTTTGTTCATTTCTCAGACCGTAGTTTCCTATTCTATCCACACTTAGTGGCCGCTCATCCCAGGCTTTTGTATCATGAAAGTACTCTCTGATATAACCCATATCCGCGTAGTAGATGCAGCCAGGTCGAAGTGTTGGGTGCACTCTGGTGTCGACGGAGATACACCGAATATAATGCACGAAGAAGGCATGACTGCCAATGTTACTGACCGCATGGAGAGAGCGGCTCTGAGTGTCCACACGGTACACCAATGGTTGGTCCTCCAAAAGCATGATGTCCAACAACACAAGCAGCAGAGCACCATCCGACTTCACAAGGTAGAACTTGTCATTTCCAAGTTCTGGAAATGAAATGAGTGTCTCCATCTTGATAGTGCTCGCGCGCTGTTCCGACTGTACATTGGTGCACACTAATTGTCCGTCCCCAGAATTGTCCACAGCTATTGCATACAATTCACCATTGAACGAGGTAATGCAACGCAGCGAATGGTGCTCGATCGCAAATCTTCCTTCTCCCCAATCTTCATATATATCATTAGTTGGAGTGCTCTCGTCGACCCAAGCAATTCCCTCCGGGTAATGTGCGGAAACGAAGACCATAGTCGGGGATTTCATTACAGCGACTGAATCCAGAAAAACAGATCGCATCTGCGCCTCAAACATAGTTTTTGATGTCTTTGTGAGTGGGTTCAGAAGCTGTATCTTGTGCGGTGGGTTCTTCTGGGCAAGCACGATGACGCCACGGCAAAATCCGACGAAGTAGTATCTAAAATATATTGATGAAGATAGCA
Organism: Lolium rigidum; assembly: GCF_022539505.1. Lineage (NCBI taxonomy): Eukaryota > Viridiplantae > Streptophyta > Magnoliopsida > Poales > Poaceae > Lolium > Lolium rigidum. The sequence goes on along the minus strand of NC_061508.1, from coordinate 116,913,139 downwards.
TTCAGCAATAAGATTTTAGGATTGAAAATAAAAGGGAATAGATTAACTCTATAGATATGGAGGAATTTGAATCTTGCATGAACTTCCGATAGATCTATGGTGACGTAGCGGGATGTGCCGAGTTGGAGGAAGGTGAACTCAGCGGCGCGTTGTAGGGCGTGGTCTAGCATGATCCATTCGTGCAGGTGCACGTCGGGCTCAGGTAAACCTGAGCGCCAATTTCTACAGACTTGCCTCATAGTAGAGTAGGTGTCCACGTACTCCTCGTTTGCCAGTAAGCATTCGCCGATCTTGTGAAGTGGTCCATCAGCCGAGAGAGGCCCAGTTCACGGAGGCGCCGCGCTTGGATGCGCCGCCCTCGGAGGCGACGGGCTCGGCGGCGACGGGCTCGGATGCGACAGGCTCGGATGCGACGGGCTCGGAGGCGACGGCCGCCGGCGCATTCTTCTTCTCCATCGCCAGCAGGGTAGCGCACGTACGGCGGTTGGGTTTTTTTCGATTTGGAGAAGTTGATGGGACGTGAGAGACGTGGTTTCGTGCGTGAGCGAGAATGAGACGTACTGTGTGCAGAGGGAGGGAGAGATGGGCTTACACGTCCTAAATGTGACCCACGTCCTACGCGTCCACTATTGCACGTCTGCACCGCGACACGCATCAATAAGGGCACGTCTTCCACTTCTGCACCGCAACACGCGTCCTTAAGTCTAACCCTGGAAATTTAGATATAATCAGGTATACCCTCGAGTCATATACTAGCATTTTTTGTGTGCTCAGTTTTCCCCTTGAGTGCTAATACTGGCTAGTGCAATATACTCAGTTTTACCCTCAAGTGGCTGGTCAACAAAGAGTCAACAAATGGGATTAACTAGTTAAATGAGTCATTTAGTGTGCAAAAAATTCCAAAAAAGAGTGACACTTACTCATGGAGTCTTCTTACGCGACCTGCCACGTTGGGAACCATAACAATCATAGATAAATCAAGTTTTACCATAAATTGCCACTTCTCAAATCACCTAGTAGCTATGAAGGTGCATGGTTTTCCACAATAAGCTCTACCCAAAACAGTTTTCCCCAAAACATATTTTGTATGAATGAGGCCATAATTTTCACACTCAGGTATATTTGTATTGCAAATAGTTTGAGGTAGGCCAAGATGGGTTTCATTGTACAAAACACGCATTTTCCATTTTTTACATCTCATATTTGAATCTCTTAGTTTGTTTACTACCCACTTGCCCTTGGTTTCTTGATACTACTCGGTTTTGCCCTCTCCCTTCACAAATTCTCACAGACGTCCAACATTGCCCTGATTGGTCTAGCCCATGTCACGCGGATCGTGGCCACCGACCGTTGATCGTATGATCTAACGGGCAGGATAACCCCTATCTCTCTCTCTGGTCAGGGCCACCACCCTCTCTCTCTCTCTCTGTCGGCGGTTAGCTTCCACCCTCTATGTATGCGAAAGGGCGGTTATCCAGTACGCTAAAGTTTGGTCTTCTACATTATTTTTCACGAGCTAAATTGTAAAGTCTTTTTAGGCATTACTTTTCACGCAAGTTGACGACGTCCTCGAAGAAGCTGTCCTTCTGAGTTCCCGCCGAAGACATGGTGGATCTAGATCCGAAGCAGATCCTGGCAGAAAACAGCTCGAAGCAAAACACGACGAGAAAACAATATACGGACCTCCAGGGGTCCGGGGGATTATATAGCAAATATTTTTACAAACAAAGGAAGGTTCCAGATCGAACAAGAGTCGGAGGGGGACAACGAGGCGGTGTCCTCATAGGGCGGCGCGGCCAGGCTGGGGCCCGCGCCGGCCTATGGGGGTACGCCCTCGTGCGTCTCCTCCACTCCGTTTCGATCTCGTAATTTTTCATATTTTCCAAAAACAGCAAAAATATTGTTCGGAAAGCTAAACGCGGACTTTTTATTACTAAAATTGTTACCTATTCAAAGTCGGACTCTGCAGAACTATCAGTTTGATCTTTGATGAAAGCTTCCGGAGTTATCACTTGGATAATATCAATATCTTCATTATAAGAATCTCCAGAAATATAATGCTTGAGTCTTTGTCCATTCACAACTTGTGTGGCGTTACCTTCCAAAGAGCTAATTTTTATTGCTCCTGAACGATATACCTCCTCAATAACATATGGTCCTTCCCATTTTGAGAGTAATTTCCCTGCAAAGAATCTAAGACGAGACCGATACAATAGAACCTTGTCCCCAACATTAAATTCTCTTTTGATAATTCTTCTATCATGCCATTTCTTAACTTTCTCCTTAAAGAGTTTAGCATTTTCATAAGCTTCACTTCTCCATTCATCTAAAGAACTCAATTGTAGCAATCTCTTTTTACCGGCAAGTTTGAAATCTTTATTAAGTTCCCTTACCAGCCCAATAAGCTTTGTGCTCTAGTTCTAAAGGTAAATGACAAGCTTTTCCATAAACCATTTTATACGGTGACATACCCATGGGATTTTTATAAGCAGTTCTATAAGCCCATAGTGCTTCCTTCAATTTGCTAGCCCAATTCTTTCTAGATTTATTAACAGTCTTTCCCAAAATAGATTTAATCTCTCTATTTGATAATTCTACTTGACCACTAGTTTGAGGGTGATAAGCGGAAGCAATTCTATGATTAATACCATACTTAGCAAGAGTTTTTCTAAAACCTCCATGAATAAAATGAGAACCTCCATCAGTCATAATATATCTAGGTACTCCAAATCTAGGAAAAATAATATCTAAAAGCATTTTTAAAGAGGTCTCACCATCAGCACTTTTTGTGGGTATAGCTTCTACCCATTTAGTAACATAATCAACATCGACAAGTATATGAGTGTTACCTTCTGAAGAAGGGAAATGACCCATGAAGTCGAATCCCCAACAATCGAATGGTTCAATAACAAGAGTATAATTCATAGGCATTTCATTGCGTCTGGAGATGTTACCAACCCTTTGACATTCATCACAAGATAAAATAAACTTCCTTGCATCTTTGAAGAGAGTTGGCCAATAAAAACCCGATTGTAGAACCTTTTGCGCGGTTCTATCTCCAGCGTGATGTCCTCCATAAGCACTACCATGACATTTACTCAATATCTCCCGTTGTTCATATTCGGGAACACATCTTCGCATAATACCATCCACTCCTTCTTTATATAAGTGTGGGTCATCCCAAAAATAATGCCTCAAGTCATAAAAGAATTTCCTCCTTTGCTGAGATTGAAAAGGTTGGAGGCAAGTACTTGGATACAATAAAGTTAGCATAATCGGCATACCAAGGGCTATCTCGCGAGTTCACCTTTATTACAGCCAATTGTTCATTTGGAAAACTATCATTAACGAGGAACAGGATCATAAGCAATATTTTCCAATCTAGACAAATTATCAAGCAACAGGATTATCGAGCACCTTTCCTATCTATAATATGTAAATCAAATTCTTGCAAAAGAAGTACCCATCTAATAAGCCTTGGCTTAGCATCTTTCTTTGTCATAAGGTATCTAATTGCAGCATGATCGGTATGAATCGTGACTTTTGAATCAACAATATAGGATCTAAACTTGTCACAAGCAAAGACTACGACTAACAATTCCTTTTCAGCTTGTAGCATAATTTCTTTGAGCAACATCAAGAGTCTTACTAGCATAATGAATAACATTTAATTTTTTATCTACTCGCTGTCCAAGAACAACACCTACAAGCAAAATCACTAGCATCACACATAATTTCAAAAGGCAAATTCCAATCGGGAGGTTCAACTACGAGAGCAGCTTGTTAAGGCTTTCTTTAGAGTTTCAAAAGCTTCCTTACAATCATCATCAAAAACAAAAGGTACATCTTTTTGAAGAAGATTAGTAAGAGGCTTTGAAATCTTGGAGAAATCTTTAATAAATCTCCTATAAAACCCAAGCATGACCAAGAACACTACGAATACCTTTAACATCCCTCGGATAGGGCATCTTCTCAATTGCTTCAACTTTAGCTCTATCAACTTCAATACCTCTCTCGGAAATTTTATGTCCCAATACAATTCCTTCATTAACCATAAAGTGGCATTTCTCCCAATTAAGAACAAGGTTAGTTTCTTCACATCTCTCGCAAAACTTTATCGAGGTTTCGCAAGCAATTATCAAAAGAATTCCCATAGACAGAAAAATCATCCATGAACACCTCTACAATACTCTCGCAAAAGCCATGAAAAATAGCAGACATGCATCTTTGAAAAGTAGCAGGAGCATTACATAAACCAAAAGGCATACGCCTATAAGCATAAGTTCCATAAGGACAAGTGAAAGTGGTTTTCTCTTGATCTTTAGTTTTAACAACAATTTGTGAAAACCCGTAATAACCATCAAGAAAGCAAAAGTGAGTATTTTTAGACAACCTTTCTAGCATTTGATCAATAAAGGGTAAAGGGTAATGATCTTTCTTAGTAACTTTATTAACTTTTCGAAAATCAATGCACATTCTATACCCTACAACTACTCTTTGGGGAATGAGCTCATCATTATCATTAGGCACAACAGTCATTCCTCCTTTCTTAGGAACACAATGCACATGACTAACCCATCTACTATCAGCAATAGGATATATAATACCTGCTTCAAGAAGTTTTAATACCTCATTCCTTACCACCTCCTTCATTTTCGGAATTAGACGACGTTGGTGTTCAACAACAGGCTTTGCATCATCTTCCATATTGATAGCATGTTGGCAAATAGAGGGAGAAATCCCCTTCAAATCATCAAGAGTGTAACCAATAGCTCCTCGGTGTTTCTTCAATATTTCCAATAACCTTTCTTCCTCAATCTCTGAAAGCTTAGAACTAATAATAACGGGATATATTTTCTTATCATCAATATGAGCATATTTAAGATTATCAGGCAATGGTTTTAAATCGAAAACAGGATCTTCCTTTGGTGGTGGTGTTGTACCTAAATCTTCAACTGGCAAGTCATGTTTAAGGATAGGTTGACGAAGAAAAATTTCATCAAGTTCATTTCTTTCTTCCCTAAAGACTTCACTCTCACTATTCTCCAAATGTTGCTGCAAAGGATTAGTAGGAGCAAGAGCAATAGACGCACACTGTTCAACTCTAAAATCATTATTAGGCAAATCAACTTTATAAGGAGTTTTGGCAAATTTAGAGAAATTAAACTCATAAGATTCACCGAGCAAATTTAGTAACAATCTTTTCCTTCTTGCAATCTATAACAGCTCCACAAGTATTTAGAAATGGTCTACCAAAAATAATAGGACAATACTTACTAGCAGCAGAACCAAGTACCAGAAAATCAGCAGGATATTTAATCTTACCACATAAAACTTCCACATCTCGAACAATACCAATTGGAGAGATAGTTTCTCTATTAGCAAGCCGAATAACCACATCAATATCTTCAAGTTCACAAGAACCAATTTCATGCATGATCTCCGTATAAAGCTCATAAGGAATGGCGCTAATACTTGCACCAATATCACATAAACCATAATAACAATGATCCCCAATTCTGACAGATAGCATAGGAACACTAGTTTTTCTAGACTTATTAGGATGCGAAACAATATTAGAAGCATCTTCACAGAAAATAATATGACCATCTTCCACATTTTTAGTCACAAGATCTTTAACTATTGCAACAGCAGGTTCAACCTTAATTTGTTCTTCAGGTTCTATAGGTTTCTTTTCACTTTTATTAACCGCACTAGATATAACGAGTACTCTTTCATTTTAGCAGGAAAAGGAGTTTTTTCAATATAAGCTTCAGGAATAACATGATCAACAGTTTCAATCACTACACATTTGTTTACAGATGAATCAATTTTATCTTTATACGGTTCATGATACTTATCAAAATTCTTCTTAGGCAATTCATAATGAGAGGCAAAAGCTTTGTAAAGATTTGCAACAACTTGGGAATCAAGACCATAAGTAGCACTCATATTACGAAATTTATCGGTATCCATAAAAGCTTCAATGCATTTATAATCAAAGATTATACCGACTCTCTATCTTTGTCGTTCTCCCATCCTTCGAGTATTCTCCTGGATCCGATCAAGAAGGTCCCTTTTAAACTCTTCTTTGTTGCGTGTAAATGATCCGGAACAAGAAGTATCCAGCAAGGTCTTGTCTTGAAAAGAAAGTCTTGCATAGAAATTATCAATAATAACATTACCAGGAAGCTCAAGAATGGGGCATTTGAGCATTAAAGACTTCAATCTCCCCCAAGCTTGGGCAATACTCTCTCCATCATGAGGACAGAAATTATATATGCGGTTCCGATCCTTGTGAATTTCACTTGGAGGATAGAATTTGGAATAAAATAAAGGCACAATGTCCTCCCAATCAAGAGAATCCCTATTCTTCGACGAATTTATACCAGTGCGCCGCTTTACCAGACAGCGATATAGAGAATAGTTTCTTTCTAACTTCATCCATAGCAATACCTGCACATTTGAATAACCCGCATAATTCATGTAAAAACAGTAAATGATCACCAGGATGAACAGTTCCATCCCCTTCATAGCGGTTATCCATAACACGTTCAATAATTTTCATAGGTATTTTATGCGGTATTACTTCCTCACACGGCGCTTCATCCACTACCGTTGCGGTAGTAGTAGATTTCCCAAATAGAAATTGAAGAGAAGATCTCTCCATAATGACTTATAGCAACGAGCGAGTAAATAAAATCAGCACAAACAGTAAAGGTTTTCCTTACCAATTCCACTTACCAATAGCGCTTCACTCCCCGGCAACGGTGCCAGAAAATAATCTTGATGACCCACAAGTATAGGGGGTGTATCGTAGTATCTTCGATAAGTAAGAATGTCGATCCCAACGAGGAGCGAGAAGGTGTTGACAAGCGGTTTCGATGAAGGATTCACTCGTAAATGCTCACAAACAAGTATTCAAGGGGTTTTGATGTAACAGATGAATAAAGTACGAGTAAGTAAAGTGCGAGAGAAATAATTGCAGCGAGTGGCCCAATCCTTTTTAGAACAAAGGACAAGCCGGTTTGTTTACTTATAATGACCAAACGTTCTTGAGGACACACGGGGATTTAGTCTAGTGCTTTCGCTTCATACAGCTAATTAATCTTCATTGTTTTGATAAGTGTTGTGTGGGTGAACCTATGCTAATGCACCGCCCTTCCTAGGACTAATACATACTTGTGATTATACCCCTTGCAAGCATCCGCAACTACAAGAAAGTAATTAAGATAAATCTAACCACGGCCTTAAACTCCGAGATCCTGCGATCCCTCTTGCATCGATATACCAACGGGGGCTCGGGTTTCGTCACTCCGGCAACCCCGCAATTAGCAACCGAATACAAGATGCACTCCCCTAGGCCCATAAATGGTGAAGTATCGTGTAGTCGACGTTCACACGACACCACTAGAAGAATGACACCACAACTTAAATATCATAACATTGAATATTACTCAACCATAGTTCACTACTAACATTTAGACTTCACCCATGTCCTCAAGAACTAAACGAACTACTCACGAGACATCATATGGAATATGATCAGAGGTGATATGATGATGAATAACAATCTGAACATAAACCTTGGTTCAATAGTTTCACTCAATAGCATCAATAACAAGTAGAAATCAACACGGGAGAGTTTCCCCTATCAAACAATCAAGATCCAACCCAAATCGTTACGGCGGTGACGAGGTGCAGCGGTGGAGATGGCGGTGATGATGATGATGATGATGACAATGGTGATGGAGATGATGTCCAGCTCGATGACGATGACGATGGCGTCGATTTCCCCCTCCGGGAGGGAATTTCCCCGGCGGATTCCTGCCCGCCGGAGAGCTCTTTTCTCTCTGGTGTTCTCCGCCCCGCAGAGGCGGCTGTGACTCTTCGCGAGGTCCCTTTCGTGGCTTAGGTTTTCGGGACGAATAAGTACGCGAAGGAGAGGCGGCCAGAGGGGGCTGTGGGCCCCCTCCCCACAAGGCGGCGCGGCCAGGCCTGGGCCCGCGCCGGCCTATGGGGGGGCCCATGGTGGCTCCTCCCGGCTCCTCCTTTTGGCTCCCTTCGTCTTCTTGGAAAATAGGAATTTACGTGTAATTTCCGTCAATTGTTGATCTTCACAAATATGGCGTCCTGACGGTGCTTTTTCCAGCAGAATCCTGGCTCTGGTGAATAATTCTCCAATAATCATGAAACATGCAAAATAGATGAAATAACATAAGTATCATCTCTAAACATGAAATATATCAATGAGTAACAGCAAATTATGGTATAAAATACTGATGCAAAATGGACGTATCAGTGTGCCTGGCCCATGTGGGCCTATGTGACCCCCTCCGGTCCATGTTGGTCGTCCGGGATAGGTGGGCCCCACTATGGTACCCTCCGGAACCTTCTAGAACCTCCGGTACAATACCGAAAAATCCTGAACTTTTCCGGTAACCCTGAAAATGACTTCCCATATATGAATCTTATTCTCCGGACCATTCCGAACCTCCTCGTGATGTCTTGGATCCCATCTAAGACTCCTAACAAACTTCGGTATCCATCTCATATTCCGAATCTACTTATGCGACATCGAACCTTAAGCGCGTCACCCTACGGTTCGTGAACTATGCGGACATGGTCGAGACTCCTCTCCGAGCAATAACCAATAGCGGGATCTGGAGATCCATATTGGCTCCCACATATTCAACGATAACTTAGTGATCGATTGAACCATTTACATACGATACCGATTCCCTTTGTCACGCGATACTTTACTTGTCCGAGGTTCGATCATCGGTATTTCCATACCTTGTTCAACCTCGTTACCGACAAGTAATCTTTACTCGTACCGTGGTATGTCATCTCTTGTGATCCAATCACATGCTTGCAAGATAATCAGACGACATTCCACCGAGAGGGCCCAGAGTATATCTATCCGTCATCAGGATGGACAAATCCCACTATTGATCCATATGCCTCAACTCACGCTTTCCGAATACTTAATCCCATCTTTTTAACCACCCATTTACGCAATGGCGTTTGATGTAATCAAAGTACCCTTCCGGTGTAAGTGATTTACATGATCTCATGGTCGAAGGACTAGGTAACTATGTATCGAAAGCTTATAGCAAGTTGAACTTAATGACTTGATCTTATGCTACGCTCATTTGGGTGTATGTCCATTATATCATTCACCCAATGACATAACCTTGTTATTAACAACATCCAATGTTCATGATCACGAAACCATGATCATCTATTAATCAACAAGCTAGTTATACAAGAGGCTTACTAGGGACTCCTTATTGTTTACATAACACACATGTATCAATGTTTCGGTTAATACAATTATAGCATGAGATGTAACATTTATCATGAACACTAAGATATAACAATAAGTAATTTATTATTGCCTCTTGGGCATATCTCCAACAGTCTCCCACTTGCACTAGAGTCAATAATCTAGTTTACATTTGAAAAAATATAACACCTTGTCCTTCTGGTGCTTGTCATGTTTTGCTCACGGGAGAGGTTTTTAGTCAACGGATCTGACCGTTCAGAAACGTATGTATTTTGCAATTCATTGGCGTCTCTACGCATCACTCATTTTCCAAATGAGTCGGCATTAGTTGTATATGCTTAGTCCTCTGGTGGAACCTTAATTCCGCGGTCTGAAAATAAGTCACTAATATTGTCATACACAATATAGCTTCAAAGTTCTGACACTATCGGAACTACACCAAGTTCTCAAAGAACTCCTCGACCTAACATCCTCAGTCATTGTCAAAACAATGACATACTCTGCCTTCGTTTGTAGAATCCGTCACAATATTTAGAACTAATATAAATCTAGCATATACTTCTTCTACCTCATTGTGCTACCTTTTAAACAACACTTAGCCTAATTGAGATTGAAATTTTATTTTTATATGTGATCAAACTAATATCGGTGCAACACCTTACAGCGATTTGTTTGTTATTACCCCATACAAAAACTATCTATATATATATCTTTGGTTCTTCTAAAGCACTCAGGGATATTCATTACTGTTGTCCAATGATCATTACATGAATCATTCTGGTATATGCTCGTAACACTTTAGAGCACAGGACATCTGACTTTGTACATATTATTCGTGATCTAAAATCACTCATGTGTTTTTACTCATCGAGTGTCAAATACACTCAAGTCCTGTTAAACCTTCACATGGAAAAGAACACCTTCTTAATATTTTTGTATTGAACCACTTCAATATTCATTCTATGTACTTTGACTTAAACTTATTATGTGTTTTAATCTATCTTCATAGATCTTGACACTAAATATGTTTGAGTCCATATCCTTTCATTGAAGTTAATTCTCAATGAAACCTTTTAGTCACATCAATTATATAATTACATCAATTACAATCAATGATATGTCATCCACATATAATATTATAACTATGTCTCAACGCTCCCACTTAATTTCTTGCAAATGCAAGCATCTTCATCGTTTCTGATGAAATCACAACTCTTTGATTATTTCATCCGGTGAAGATTCCAACTCCGCGATACTCACTTCATCCAATTGAAGTTTGTATACCTATCTAGTATTCCACGGACCAGCAAAACTCTTGGTTGTATCTAGTATACATCCTTCATACACACTTCTGGTAAGGAATGTATTTCTGCCATCCTACTATCATATCTCATAAAAGATATATGTAGAGATTACTAGAATAATCCACATAGACTATAAGCATTTCCACGGAAGATCTAATCTTATCGTAGTCAACTCTTTGAACTTTGTCGCAAACAACTTTTCGATAAGTCAAGCTTCTTTAAGGATATTCCATCCAAGTCCATCTATTTTATAGATCCATTTACTTTCAAAAAGTATTCACCTATCTTGGATTTCATGGCGCATAGCCATTTTAACGGAGTCAGGGCTCATCATAACTTTTTTGTATGTAGTTGGTTTATCATTGTTCAAAATCAATCCTTTGTCCACAAATCATTCATTTGATCACAAAGTAAACCACATCTACAAGGTTCAATAAGTACTTTGATCTCCATGACTATAACACTTTGTAGACATGGGAGCCATGATCTTCGTAGCTGCTTCCGGAACCATTTCCGATGCTGCGCTACTCTGATCATCATGCTCAGGTTCATGAACCTTATCAAGTTTCATTGTCCTCCCACTCAAATACTTCGCTAGAAACAATTTCTTTGAAATAAGTAAGAAACATCGACAAACACTTTTGTCTTTGACTTTATAGTGGAAAGAATTCCCAATCAATTTTATGGGACAATCAACAAAGATATTTATCCGATTTTGGTTGTAAACTCATTTACTTATGCTATGCATACCAAAATTTAAGAAAGGACTATTTAGGGTTTATACCCATGCCATAACTCATATGGTGTCATTTCAATGGATCATGATGATGCTCTATTCAGTGTAAAAGCGGTAGTCTCTTAAGCATAATCCACAAAAAATATAATGGCATCATTTTATATTATCTCATCATTAATCCAACAAGGTTTGGTTACATCTCTTGGATACTCCACCATCATTATGATACTCCAAGAAATGTGAGTTGTAGAATAATTTCATAACTCTCTTAGATGTTCGCTAAAACTCGTAATCAAATATTTCCACCATGATCCAATCATAGATATTTGACTTTTCTATTACGATGATATCCACTTCATGCTGAAATTTATTTGAATCCATTCAAATGTTTCAAACTTCTTCCTTATCAAATATATCCACATATATATACTCAATTCATTGTTGGAAGTTTTCATGAAGTAGAAGAATCTCCCGCACACAACTATGCCCAATGAACCACATACATCATCATGTATGTTTCCACTAAGTTAGTTGCCCGTTCAACTCTTGGCCTATGAACGGTATTTTAGTCATTCTCTTTAGAAAAGATTTGCAAGTGCCAAACGATTCAAAAATCAAATGACTCCAAAAATCCATCTGCATGGAGTTTCTTCATGCGTTCCTTTCTAACATGACCTAAATGGCGGTTCCACAAATAAGTGGAATTCAAACCATTTGCCTTATGGCATTTTAGCGTCAGTGTTATGTATGTGTGTTTCACCATTAAGATTTATAATAACTTATCCATCGTACATGGAGTAATGTCATAATTTGAACAACTCATTGTTTTCATTTGACCAGAGCAAAATAACAATTATTAAGTTCTTTATTATAAATTCTAAGGGCTAAGTAGAATACCAACGACAAACATAATAACACTTTATTATGTTCCAGACGTGCATTATTACCATATTCCTTATCAGTCACTTAGGCCATCGTATTCTTGTATTGCGTTGTATTGTATGACATCTCATACTAACCAATCTGGTACAAATACCCAAGAATTTCATTATGTGACAAAACAAGGAATACATCCATAATATGTATATCATGTATATACACCTGAGCTAGACTTTCTAGTCTTTTCTTTCTTTCCGCCAAAATATCTTTTGTAGTTTCTCTTTTAGCTCTCCTCATTCTTAGAAAACACTTTACCTTCAATAACTTCTAGATCCATTGGTCAAATACCAATAACCTTGAGGTTCTTACTTTGAAGTTGATCATCATATGACAAGTGTTCCAGATTTCACTATTAGTAACTTTGTAATATGATGAACAGTTTCACTCATAATTTTATCCATCATATCATGACGACTTTCCGAGACCATGTCTGTACATGCTAGGCTCGTAAAGTTTAACCTTAGTATTCGCATGTGCAAATCTGGCTTGCACCCGTTGTATGCACACGTAGAATCTATAACACCCGATCATCACGAGATGCTTCGAAACGACGAGTCTTAGCAACGGTGCATACTAAGGACGATCACTTCATGGATATGCGAATATTGTTAGTGCCCCAATAGTTGGAGGATTGAGACGTCTAGTGTCTTCAACCTTCGTACATTCCCATAAAACTTATGAGTTTATGTAGTCTCACTAGATTATATTCTATCATCTTGCAATAAGGTCTTAGATATCACATATATCTCATACCTTGCTTATTTCTGAAAACAAAATTTCCAGCTCCTTACTTTTCAAACGGATTTGAACTTCAAGTTTCACGGAGACAAGATGATTTAAGGTACTAATTGAAACCATTGCTCTTTGAATCATCAATGTGAGGTTTATTAAAAGTTTGCATTAGGACTTAATCATATCTTGATTCTTTAACAATACGGTACCAGTTCGTAAAGTTACTTGTCAGACTTAACAGTATTTCTATCTCAATTACAAGACTAGCGCATGGTAGATAACGGATGCCAATACTACAAATTTAATTCAAAATACTATTCAGACTATGTTCATGATAATTAGTTCATGTTTTAATCTAATTACTAATGAACTCCCACTTAATACAACATCCCTCATAGTTGTTAAGTGGCACATGATCCACATCCACTACACCAAAACCGATCATCACGTGAGATGATGTAGCTTCAATGGTGAACATCAACATGTTGATCATATCATCCATATGTCTCGTGTTCAACCTTTCGGTTTCCGTTGTCCCGAGGCCATGTCTGTACATGCTAGGCTCGTCAAGCAAACCCAAGTATTTCCGCGTGTGCAACATGGCTTACACCCGTTGTATGTGAACGTAGAATCTATCACATCCGATCATCACGAGATGCTTCGAGACGACGAACTGTAGCAACGGTGCATACGAGGGGAGAACACTTTATTATCTTGATATTAATGTGAGGGATCATCTTATAATGCTACCGTCGCGATCTAAGCAAGATAAGATGCATAAAGGATTAACATCACATGCAATTCATAATATGTGATATGAAATGGCCTTTCTTCTTGTGCTTTTGATCTCCATCTCCAAAGCACATGATCATGATCTCCATCATCACCAGCATTGCACCAAGGTCCATGGCGCCGCTTCATGGTTGTCCATCACTTATAGCTACTATAACAACTACTTGAAATAAAGCTATTACAAGATGAATAGACACGCAGGTCTTTAACAAAAATTAAAGACAACCATTAGGCTCCTGCCGGTTGCCATAATACAACAATGAACATCTCATACATCAAATATAATCATCATCACTCATGGCCATATCACATCACCAAACCCTGCAAAAACAAGTTAGACGCCTCTAATTTGGTTTGCATTTTTTACGTGGTTTAGGGTTTTCGAGTAAGATCCAATCTACCTACGAACATGAACCACAACGGTGATACTAGTGTTGTCAATAGAAAGTGCAAATTGGAATCTTCACTATGGTGGGAGAGACAGACACCCGCAAAGCCACTTATGCAATACAAGTTGCATGTCAAGCGTGGAGCAAGTCTCATGAGACGCGGTCATGTAAAGTTAGCCCGGACCGCTTCATCCCACCATCCCGCAAGATGGAAAGTACACTAACTAAAGCAACAAAAGCATCAACGCCCACAAAACCATTGTGTTCTACTCGTGCAACAGATCTATGCATAGACATGGCTCTGATACCACTGTTGGGATTCGTTGCATAGAAAACAAAAAATTTCCTACCGCAAAGAAGAATAAATCCAAGATCTAATCTATGGAACACCCAAGATCTAATCTACATGATCGAAGCAACGAGATGGAGATGAGACTAACCCTCGAAGATTCCAAAGCCTACGAGATTAATCTCGTTGTTGGTGTAGACGATCGTCCACGGTGCTGCAATCCGGCAGCACTTCCGTACTCGGTCGCGCGTACGGTGTCGATGAAGCCCGTCCTCTCCCCGTTGCAGCGGGCAGCGGAGGTGTGGTAGATCCCCTCGGAATCCCGGCAGCACGACGGCGTGGTGGTGGAGGTGGAGGAGAAATTCTGCGGGGGCTTCGCCAAGCCTGCGCAGGAAGAAGAAGGAGGGAGAGAGGGGCGGCTGGCGCTTGGGGAATGATGTGCTGCGCCCCAGCCCTCCCCTCCCTCTTATATAGGCGTGGGGGGGCTGCCTTGGCCCCCCCTCCAAGCCTTTGGGTCCGCCAAAACAAGGGGGGCAACTCCCCCCAAGTTAAGCCCCTATTTTCAAGGGATTTGATCTTATCCACTTGGTACAACCACATGGGCCTTGGGGGGCTGGTGTGCCTGGCCCATGTGGGCCTATGTGACCCCCTCCGGTCCATGTTGGTCGTCCGGGATAGGTGGGCCCCACTATGGTACCCTTCGGAACCTTCTAGAACCTCCGGTACAATACCGAAAAATGCTGAACTTTTCCGGTAACCCCTAAAATGACTTCCCATATATGAATCTTATTCTCCGGACCATTTCGGACCTAGCTCCTCGTGATGTCTTGGATCCCATCCGAGACTCCGAACAAACTTCGGTATCCATCTCATATTCCGAATCTACTTATGCGACATCGAACCTTAAGCGCGTCACCCTACGGTTTGTGAACTATGCGGACATGGTCGAGACTCCTCTCCGAGCAATAAACAATAGCGGGATCTGGAGATCCATAATGGCTCCCACATATTCAACGATAACTTAGTTATCGATTGAACCATTTACATACGATACCGATTCCCTTTGTCACACGATACTTTACTTGTCCGAGGTTCGATCATCGGTATCTCCATACCTTGTTCAACCTCGTTACCGACAAGTACTCTTTACTCGTACCGTGGTATGTCATCTCTTGTGATCCAATCACATGCTTGCAAGCTAATCAGACGACATTCCACCGAGAGGGCCCAGAGTATATCTATCCGTCATCGGGATGGACAAATCCCACTATTGATCCATATGCCTCAACTCACACTTTCCGAATACTTAATCCCATCTTTATAACCACCCATTTACGCAATGGCGTTTGATGTAATCAAAGTACCCTTCCGGTGTAAGTGATTTACATGATCTCATGGTCGAAGGACTAGGTAACTATGTATCGAAAGCTTATAGCAAGTTGAACTTAATGACTTGATCTTATGCTAAGCTCATTTGGGTGTATGTCCATTATATCATTCACCCAATGACATAACCTTGTTATTAACAACATCCAATGTTCATGATCACGAAATCATGATCATCTATTAATCAACAAGCTAGTTATACAAGAGGTTTACTAGGGACTCCTTATTGTTTACATAACACACATGTATCAATGTTTCGGTTAATACAATTATAGCATGAGATGTAAACATTTATCATGAACACTAAGATATAACAATAACTAATTTATTATTGCCTCTTGGGCATATCTTCAACACCATCACCCATTTCTTGTAGCCATTACTTTCCACGCAAAAAATGATAAACCATCACCGATTTTATTGTAGCCATTACTTTTCACGCAAAAAATGATACACCATCACCCATTTCTTGTAGGCATTACTTTCCACGCAAAAAATGATAAACCATCACCGATTTCTTGTAGCCATTACTTTTCACGCAAAAAATGATACACCATCACCCATTTCTTGTAGCCATTACTTTCCACGCAAAAAATGATAAACCATCACCGATTTGTTGTAGACATTACTTTTCACGCAAAAAATGATACACCATCACCCATTTCTTGTAGCCATTACTTTCCACGCAAAAAATGATAAACCATCAACGATTTGTTGTAGCCATTACGGTAAAATGATAAACTATCACGAATTACCATTTCTTTTAGGCATTACTTTTCATGGTAAAATGATAAACTATATCACGAAGTTCCATTTCCATCAAGATAGTCCGCATTACTTTTTTGTTGAGATATATACCCCCACAACGGTCATTTCCTCCTTAATTTATTGTGTAAACCCCCACAACGGTCATCTCCTCCTTAATTTATCGTGTAAACCCCCACCAACGGTCACCTCCTCCTTAATTTATTGTGTAAACTCCTACAACGGTCATCTCTCCCTTATAAACACCCACATGGCCATCCCTTGTGTCAATAGGTTCTGCCTCTCTCTTCTTTGTTCACATACACTTGATCCATTGTCATGGCTTCCACGTCTCGGACGCCGATCGGAAGGGGAAGGGGAAGGGGCGGCCGGGGTGGTGGATCATCATAATTGCCACCACCACCGTCAACACTGCCATTGATCATAGAGGAGTTCTTCATCGTCGTCTATGAAGACCCTTTGGTCAAGAAGGTACGTACGCGTTCCCACATATATGATGCATGTGATTAATTATGGACATGTTCTAAAAAACCTTTAATTTCAAATGATCGGCGCTCGATCTCTTTGCAGGCACTCCCAAAAAAGTTTGCGGACTATCTTGACGGCCAGGAGCCAGCTAAGGTGTATCTGCGAGCAGCTGACTGCGGTCCTCGTCTCTGGACCGTGGAGGTCCTATTTGACAGACAAGGCTAGATGTACCTGGACAAAGGCTGGGAGAATTTCGCCATCACGCACGGTGTGGATTTCGGCTGCTTCGTACACTTCAAATATGAAGGCGATGATGTGCTCACAGTGAAGGTGTTCGACGGAACAATGTGCAGGAAGTACTACTACTCGGACGACGAAGATACTGACGATGAAAGCGACGACGACGTGAAGCCATGCATCCATCCCCTTTAGATAAGTCCCCTTTAGATAAGGGGATTATGACCAAAAAAATATATGTAGCTTCATATGCATCGATTTAGAGATCTAGCTATTTTCTATATATTATGCATGTAAAAAATAATATCGCAAATTTCCACCATGATTCGAGCACCACAGTCTCCAAACGATGCCGATATCGGCATGGTCAGAACGGCTATGCTCGCCGCCACTGCTAGGTCACCGTCGGGATGCGCCATGTTTAGCATAAGATTCACTTTAAATTAAGCTGCGAAAATAGTCACCTGCCATTGGCTGAGGCGGCCCCACAGAGCGGCTCTATATGATATTATCTAAAGAAATAGACGACCCCAGCGGTCATTGACTGCGGAGGCTCCACAGAGCGGCAATATATGATTTTCTCTAAATAAATAGACGACCCCACTGGTCATTGGCTGCGGCAGCCCCACGGAGCGGCAATATATGTCTTTTCCTGAAAAATAGACGACCCCACTGGTCATTGGCTGCGGCAGCCCTATAGAGCGGCCCCATTTGTCATTGGCAGCACCGCGTATACAATCAGGAAATAAAACGGCCCACGCGTCAGCGATAGATGGATGGCTACCCGTCAGCATGAGACAGTCAGAGAGGAACTGCCCTCTGTGCAGCCCCACCCATCAGATTAACGGTAACGGTAAGGCCTCTGACCTGACGGCAACCCTCCCGTCCGAGCGTCTGCGAGGGATTTCAAACTAGAGGGAGGGGAAAACTGAGGAAAATTTAAGAGGCTGGGGAAAACTGAGCACAATTAACGAACCAGGGGCACTAGAACAATTATCCTTTTTTTTAAAATACTACGAATTATTTTATAATATACAGCTGTGTCACGCGATTTAAAACTTTTTCTTGTGTGATTCGGTCGGTTTCCTGCATGCTACAGAATTAACACTAATACGTAGAGATTAGGGTTTAACTTTGAAGCGTGAGCAGCCTCTCCAACAACAGCAGCACCACCACGCAGCAACAGTTTAGCACCTTACACCACTACCAAGCTTCACCACTTCATCACCATTGCTGCAAAACAACACCACCAATCGTCTCCAAGCACTAACCCATTTGTAGATCGGGATTTCCTTAACTAGTAGCAGCAAAATGGTGAAGTTTTGGTGGCTAAATCGCTAGGTATATGAGAAAAAGGGTGGTTTTTGCGAGCTGTTCGTCAAGCTCTCGTTGTCTGGAAAAGAGAGGAAGAAAGGAGAGAGGAGGAAGAAGACGCGGGAGCGGGCCAGATGTCACAGGATGGTCTGCCGGCCAACACGTGGACGACTGCTGCAGTCGGCCGATCGGGGGACCCCCGACACCTGCTATCGGCCGACAGTACACCGATCGGAGCACCGTCACCCGATCGGTCGATAGGTATCCCTCCGAGTGACATATCTGGAAGCGTTTCAAATTGCGTGACATTCCCGAAAATTATAAAATATTTAGTATTATTTAAAAAAAATCGCTTGCACATTGTGACTCGTTTAGTGAAAGAAGTCCATTTCTTCTCGAGTGCAGAGAATGACCTCCTGGTTTACTGTGCAAGGGGAACACATTGATCTCTCTTCATGGCATGTGTTGTTGCTTGAAACTATCTGCCCCCTCATTACTTGTCATGTCATTTTGTCTGATATTCGGAAATATGTTAATATCAAATGAAATAGTACTATTGGCGGTCCATCAATCATTGCGATGCACCTTGTATCTCCGGAATTGATCTCATGTCTTTCCCTTAGGTTGTCAAGAGTGGTGGCAGGAACTTAGAGATTGCAGTGATGACACAAAAAGATGGCGTGTGCAACCTTGAAGAGACTGAGATCGAAGCTAAGAAGGCCGTTGCCGAGGCTGCGAAGAAGGGCCCGAAAGACACCTAATGTAACTATGATTCAGCACAATCGCAACACACTGCTCCTCTAGCCTGCGTTTATGGTCCATAGCCAGCTACTTGTTTCAGAGGAATGCAAAGTGGTTGGTTATTTATCGCTGACAGAGCTTTTTGGACTAAGGTGTTACTGGGCCGTGGACGTATGTTCAGAAGTGGGCCGATATATCCTACAATTTGCTATTTGCAGTACCAGGTTGTAGTTGGGTTTGGAAGCTGAGCATGGGCTGGCGGCACTTACTCTTCATTCTTTATGTTTTGACCATTTTTCGTTCTTTTATGTTGTGGTATACTGGTATGGGATAATTTGTTTTCTCACACTAGACAAGTAAACACAAAGCTTTGATCTGATGCACAGTCGATAAGAGCTTCAGAGACGTAGCCATCTTCTGATGTCACGACGCATACATGAACCAGAAATCGGTGGCTTCTCAATAAAAAGCGGCACCGAAAGCATGATTTGGTGGACACCTAACAACGCCTTTGTTTGTAAGTTGATGTTGCTTTTCCAACTGTAGAAAGTACTCCAACATAACATATGGTGTGCAATGTTTTGGATAAGAGTCATTGAGCTCTTATAAAGCGGGGCAAAAGACAGTTTTGAGAAAAGGTGAAACAACAATTGATGAAGAGATGCAAGACAGAGTCGGAATCCCTCTTGCAAAGGGCACAGAATTGCGAGCGAAGTGATTTTTTTTTTTTCGGATAAGGGTCATCGCCTCATCGGGGCCCAAGCACCCCACGTCAGCAGCAAACGAACCAACCATCACCCACTCGGGTGCCATGTCAGCCGCAGGAAGACGACAGGAAACAGAAAGGGAAACAAACGCCAGCGGCATACCTAATCCGGCTCATCCACTTGCGCCCGTCGTCATTACATGCCCAAATCAGCTCCCACTGATTGAGCACATGATAACCATACAGTCGCCTTCCATCGCCAACGACCTCAAGCACACCATAGGCCGATCCAATCACATAACGCCAAGATATTAGACGTAGATTATTATGCTTCCGTGATGTCGCATTATATTAAACTAATTAAGCATGGAAATATCGTCGTCCAAGTACCTGATTGAGCAAGCGATTGTTGCAATTTTAAAGTGGTTTGCTCGAGGAAGGAGGCGCCTTTGCGGCGGTGACGAGGCAGCGATAAGCTTCGCAGGAGGTTGGTATAGCCGGGAGAGGATAAGGAGGCGATCGGTCGAGTGATTGGATGGGTATAATTCCAGGTTGTTGGTGGTAGCATGGGGTTACCATCGTTGTAAAGCATGTCTTCGTCTCCACTGGATTGGGATCGGATCGAGGCATAGATAGCTTGCATGGTGGAGCCGGCATGTCCGTTTCTCTGTTTGGAGCGCATCAGTTCCTATCAGATAGTACTAGTTTTTTGCTTGGTTGAAATGATAGTCCAGGATCTCATCTCATATATAAGTCTCTTCTAGCTGTCAAATGACCTGAAGAACAGGGCACCTTAATTCTAATTAATCATCTTGGTAACTAAGATTATACTACTCCGTATTTTATTTCTGGTGGTCAATTTTGTCTACCCTTGCCCCTAGGGTAGATTTTTTAGATGAACGGCTGACCACCCGCCCAACTACCTTCTCATCAGTTCGTTCATGCTTCACCCACCTCTTGTTTGAGAGATAGGTAGCTCAGCGTGGAGTGGTCGATCGGAACTACAGGGACAGCTCTGGAAGAATGTCATTGTCCCATGTGAACATGGGAGCTTCCCCACAGATGCGTCTATGATCCATACCATCGGCCCTACTACCTGCTATCCGTCCCAGATCTGATGATGGCTCCACTTAATTATTAGTATCAACCTCTTCTTCTTAATAAGCAGCGTCACCCTTGTCGCACGCTCGATCGGTAGGTGTTGCTATAAGCATCACTTCGATGGTGCAAGTGCATCTGTGCAGCTACCCTGGTTGAACCATCGGATTTAAGACCTTGCCAGTTCACTTCACTATGCATGATGCTGTTACAGAGAGATCTCATATCTGTAGCAGTATCTCTGATGACGAGCTATATATTTCTGGTTTTGCTAAACGTCAGCACAGCTGCAAGTAGAGTTCACGACTTCAGGCTGGTATACCATACTATCTTGTACGGGTATCCTACCAGGAGTTCAGAATTAGCACACCACACATACACAGCTGCAAGAGTGAAAGTAACAACAAGGTAAGGAAGATTAAACATGGAAGAAGCAGCAGGGCAGAGCGTGGAAGCTCCTGCAACCTACCGACCGCATCGCCCGGAAAAGCGGCGGTTTCAGATTGATAGATAGCTAGGTTCGTGTTCACTGGTCAAGGGAAAGGAAAACGACCTGTTGTCTTCTTGCTTCAACCAGAAACGCAAAACATGGGTGTGCCATTATTTTCCAGAAAACCATGGATTCTGCGTCTGCAGGTTCGATGCTTCACTATCGTCTGTGCGTCACCGAAGAATTCGTTCAAGCGTATAAAAATACATTTTTGTCGGTTGAATCGGTGGGCTGCACGGACAAGATAAGTCTCCTGTGCAATTTTTATAGTGCATGTTGCGGTGGCAGAATAAGCTTCTACGTTTCTTGCTTGTCCCCCTCCATGCCATTCATTTACCGGCAACCAAGCAAGAATATGTGTGTTTAATAATACTAGGAGATGAACTTTCTGCTCGGTTCTAGGGTTTAATGCAAGCAGATTCAAGAAAAAAAATAGAGGAGAAAACTTGTGGCGGTGTTTGTTTGTCAGTAGCCAAAAGTGGTGGTGCATATATAAGTGGGCAGGTAACTGAAAGATGAATGCCTCGTGCAAATTTTGCGAGAGGCTCGTTCTAACGGGGCAGGTTCAGCGTTGCAGACGGCAAACATTAGAATAAACCACTGCCCAAAGTTCCTCACCTGGTCGGCCATATATTGTGATAATCAAGTCGATAGTCCCGGTGAAAAAATCTATGGTTGGATGGTTAAGAGGACAGTATCATCCTAATTTAATATGGAACAAATTCTATGTTTAACGCTTTTTTCGATAAAGAGGATATACTAATATCGTGAAGATACCAATTACACTCAGCCTCTACAGCGATGCAGTATCCTAATGACAGCACCAATCCACACATCCAAAAAAAAGCTAAATATTTATTCAGTGGGAGACGACGTTTCCATCGATAGCGAGACACATGTGGTGACTTCGTGAATCTTAGGACCCGCCGAATTAGTCTTTTGGATTCAGTCTCTCGGAGATGCTTATAATGGTAGGCTAAGCGTGTGTTTATATGAGTGAGTATATTAGGTATTTGTGAGTGTCCGCCGTCTATAATGTTTTGCAAAAAATATTTGATAGTCATCTTAGGTGAAGTCAAAGTTATGGGATTTATGAGGTAGGGTGATTGTGCTACAAACTGGTATTAAGTCCTATTCTTTTCGGCTAAGAAGACCTTCAAGTTTGGTTACAACATCTCCACTAGGTGGGCCTGGACCAAAAAAAAAATTCCCAGTCGCCCTCCAAATGTTGTTTTCCTGTCCGGCGCTCCTAGGACGCACCCGACCCAAATGGGGAGAGGGGCTACCAGGGCCGCCGGATGGAGCTGAAAAGTGCAAGCCCCTCCCCTAGCCCATGTTTCGTCTCTATCCCAGCCCACTCCTACGAGAATGGCGTCAGCACCACCCCTCTCCACCTCCGTGATTTCTCGTCCTCGGAAAGGTCGGTTCATCGAGCAAACACACCCCCGCCCTACCTCATTGTTAGGCCTGAAAGTTGCTGACTAGATGCAAAATCTCTGAATTTCCAGCCAAGGAAAAAAGTTGTTGCCTTGATGCTAGGACGAAATATTCCGGCTTACACTGGCACGTCCCCATGCACCTTCACGCGGAGGGCGATACTCCACAACTCACGTCAAATTAAGGAGACCGGTCGGAAGCGCGATACACAAGACAATTCGGTTAGCTCTTTCGAGACATGAAGCCCCGGTTCCTCGGGAGGGACCACGTTGGAGGTTCCGAAAACTATGGGCTGAACTTGGCCGGGTTTGACCGCTCCAAGCTCGGTTATCGATCTCAAGCAAAGTCTAGGCGAAGTCGCCGAAGAACGGAAGTAGGAACAAGGGTTTGAGGAAAAAAGTAGAAGTCATGTTTGACAATTGTTTGCTTAATTTCAATCGGCCATCACTTCCTACACATATATGAGACGACTGGACTTTTCGTGCAAGTTTTGTACATCTCTTTACATGTTTTGTCTAAGAAAATGACTTCTAATTTCCACCCTTGATCTACCCTAAATCGGATAGAATCCGGATACAACTATACGTATGTCCTGCATCTTGTCTTGGATCTAGAGATTGCTTGGTAACTTGGATGAAGATGCTACAAAAGTAAATTTTGTGCATCTTGAAGAGACAAACAACCCTCGTGTTGATCACTTTTCCATCTAAGGCCATCTTGAAGCATCTCCGTGTCCATCTTCGGCTTCGGATCGGATCCGTCAGGCATAATATTACCCTGTTTTTGTCCAAATTCTAAGGCTCGCGAGTATGTCGGATCAAAATGACCCAATAGCAAAGTTGTACGTATTGACTATACGAATAAGTTCCATGTTAACCATTGTTTCATCCAGGGCCATCTTGATGCATCTGCAATGCAAGAACATCTTCGGCTTCAGATCGGATCCATCAGGAGGAAGGCTTGTTACCCGGATCTTGTCAACTCTCTCTGGGTAGCATCGTAAGTTGGATCCAACTGACTCCAAAAGAAAATTTGTACGTATTGATGATACAAACAACTTCCATGTTGGGTATTTTTCCATATGAGGCCATCTTGAGGACATTCCAACTAACATCTCCATATATTGTCTTCTAGGCATTTCCGCCTTAAACCCGAGGTGGCCAAATTCTGATCTAAATCATTTGGCCTTCCTTCTTGGCGTGTGATGTCTACGCACGCTTCTATTCTTGTAGAAAATGTTGGGCCTCCAAGTGCAGATGTTTGTAGAACAGTAGCAAGTTTCCCTTAGGTGGATCACCCAAGGTTTATCGAACTCAGGGAGGTAGAGGTCAAAGATATCCCTCTGAAGCAACCCTGCAATTACGATACAAGAAGTCTGTTGTGTCCCCAACACACCCAGTACATTTGGCAGGTGTATAGGTGCACTAGTTCGGCGAAGAGATAGTGAAATACAAGTAATATGGATGATTATGAGTGGTAATTTCAATCTGAATAAAAAGGCAGCAAGCTAACATGTAGCATAACTGGTTGTAAACGGTGTTTCAATGCTTGGAAACAAGCCCTAGGGATCATATTTTCACTAGTGGACAACAATGATACCATAATTGAATACATAGATATTACCACTTCATTATGGTACTCTGAACCACTCTCAGGTTTGATAATAAACACAAATTCACTGTGTAGAGCTGCATAAGCATTCCTTAAAATCCGCATTCCCAATCTATGGACGCCCCACGCTATCACTTTGAGCATACAAATATGGTACTAACTAGACACCACAATTCATAAGTATTTCTGTAAATTAAGCTTAAGAAACAAACGCGGTGTGCACACTGTCACCTTCACACCGCTGGACATGGTGTCCCCGGAGATCTCATAATAAAACCACTCGAGTAGCACAATAGTTGAAGAATAATATATACTTATTGATGGTTCTCCGGTGATGGTGCCAGACAATCTTGCTGAGCGTTGTTATGAAAGCGGTTGGGAAACCCCAAGAGGAAGGTGAGATGAGCACAGCAGCAAGTTTTCCCTCAGTACAAAACCAAGGTTTAATCGAACAGTAGGAGAAAGACGTGCCTTTTAAAGGTGTTTCTAGCTGACTAGTGGCAGGGCGCACTACCGGCGTCAGCAACAACGTGGAACCTGCACACAACACAAGCAAAGTACTTTGCCCCAACTTGCAGTGAGGTTGTCAATCTCACCGGTTTGCTGAACATAAAGGATTAGACATATCGAGTGGAAAGAGATGTTTGCAGAAAATAGACAGAACATGATTGCAGTAGATGAATTTATCAGTGTAAAGGAAACATGACCGGGGTCCACAGTTCACTAGAGGTGTCTCTCCATAAAGATAAATAGCATGTTGGGTGAACAAATTACAGCTGGACAATTGATAGAATATCGACCATACATGACAAGATTACTATGAGATTTGATTGGGCATTAGAACATAATACATAGACCGTAATCCAACTGCGTCTATGACTAATAATCCACCTTTCGGTTATCGTCCGAACCCCTTTCAGTATTAAGTTGCAAGCAACAGATTATCGCATTAAGCAATATGTGTAAAGTAAACAATAGAATTACCCTCGGATAAAATATTGTTGTTTTCTCCGTAGTAGCAACAGCACATCTACAATCTTAGAAGTTCCTGTCACTCTCCCAGATTACTAGAGGCATGAACCTACTATCGAGCATAAATACCCCCTCTTGGAGTCACAAGTATCTACTTGGCCAGAGTATCCACTAGCAACGGAGAGCATGCAAGATCACAAATAACATATGACATGATATATAATCAATCTCAGCATAGTATACAATATTCATCGGATCCCAGCTAACACAACATGTAGGATTACATAGATCTTGATCATGTAGGGCAGCTCACAAGATCTATACATGAAGCACAAATTGGAGAAGACAACCATCTAGATACTGCTATGGACCCATAGTCCAGGGATGAACTACTCACGCATCACTTAGAAGGCGGGCATGGCGATGTAGATGCTTCCGGCGATGATTTCCCCCTCCGGCAGGGTGCCGGGAAGAGCTTCAGAATCCCCCGAGATGGGTTCTGCGATGGCGGCCGCGATGGAACTTTTCGTGGATGGAGGGTCGGGTATCCAGGGTTTTCCCGAGAAGATGTATAAATAGGCGGAGGATTTAGGTCGGTGGGGTGTCTTGGGGGCCCACACCGTCCCTTGGCGCGGGCCAGGGCCAGGCCGCGCCAAGGGTAGGTCTGGCCGCCCTGTGGCGCCTCTTCGACCCCCCTCTGTACTTCGTCTTCGTTTCAGTAAAATATTGACTTTGGCTTTTGTTTCGTCCAATTCCGAGAATATTTCATGTACAACTTTTCTGAAATACAAAAAACAACAGAAAACAGGGAACTGGCACTGTGGCATCTTGTTAATAGGTTAGTGCCGGAATCATGTAAAAGTGCAACGAAGTGTAAGCAAAACATATATGAATTAGTGTAAAACAAGCATGGAGCATCAAAAATTATAGATACGTTTGAGACGTATCACTTATTCAACTAGATTACAAAGCTCATGATCAGATAAAGATCATACATGGACAGATAGATATACCACTTAGCTACCGGTGAAGTCCTCAGCCTCGGGGGACAACTACTCAGTCCTCATCATGGGAGTCAGCAACGGCGATGAAGATGGCGGTGGAGTCGATGGAGATGGCTCCGTGGCATCTCCCCGTCCCGTCAGGGTGCCAGAATAGAGACTTCTGTGCCCCGAAACTTGTCTGTGACGGCGGTGGAGCTACGGAAATTTTCGTGGACGGAGGCTTATTTTTTTACGGTTTATGCGTCGGGAGGTTTCTTATAAGCGGAAGTGCGAGGTTGGAGGCCAGGGGGCCCCAGACCACCCCTAGGCGCGGCCAGGGCCTGGGCCGCGCCTAGGCATGGGCTGGCCGCCCTGTGGCGCCTCTTCGTCCCCCCTCTGGACTTCGTCTTTGTTACGGAAAAATAAGATATTCGGCTTTTGTTTCATCCAATTCCAAGAATATTTCCTGTACAACTTTTCTGAAATACAAAACAGCAGAAAACAGTGAACTGGCACTGTGGCATCTTGTCAATAGGTTAGTGCCGGAAAATGTATAAAAGTGCAACGAAGTGTAAGCAAAACATATATAAATTGGTGTAAAACAAGCATGGAGCATCAAAATTATAGATACATTTGCAACGTATCAGCATCCCCAAGCTTAACTCCTGCTCGTCCTCGAGTAGGTAAGTGATAACAAAAATAATTTTTAAGGTGACATGAAGCCAACACATTCTTGATCAAGTTATTGTAAAAGCATTGTGAGCTAGGATCAAAGTACTCTAAATATATACATGATAGACATAATTCTAACAATAGCAACTATGTTATAACATGAAAAGTAACTCAAACAAAGGATCATGAATACATGTGCATTGAAAGCAACTGTTTGTTTGTGAGCATAGAGAAAACATAGCAAAGTGGTACTCAACTTGTCCTTTATGAAGTAGCAAAACATAAATTCTAGGACACCTTTAAAGTTCAAAGGATGATGATGGCGCGTGAAGCACACGTCCGTTGGGAACCCCAAGAGGAAGGTGTGATGCGCACAGCAGTAAGTTTTCCCTCAGAAAGAAACCAAGGTTAGCGAACCAGTAGGAGTCAAGGGCCACATGAAGGTTGTTGGTGGAGGAGTGTAATGCGGCGCAACACCAGTGATTCCGGCGCCAACGTGGAACCTGCACAACACAATCAAAATACTTTGCCCCAACGTAACAGTGAGGTTGTCAATCTCACCGGCTTGCCGAAAACAAAGGATTAAACGTATGGTGTGCAGAATGATGTTTGTTTGCGAAGAACAACAAAGAACGAGAGATTGCAGTAGATTGTATTTCAGATGTAAAAGAATGGACCGGGGTCCACAGTTCACTAGTGGTGTCTCTCCCATAAGATAAATAACATGCTGGGTGAACAAATTACAGGTGGGCAATTGTGGTGACCCTGCATACCACTGCATGTTGTAGTATGCCAGTCGTTGATATAACATTCGCGAAGTACCAATCCGCAAATATTACATCCCTCAGAGTAGTACAACAGAACATAGCAG